>NC_133666.1:584846705-584925751 GCF_037893015.1 Macrotis lagotis
ATTTTAAAGAGTAATGATGGTTTACTGTTATTTTTCCTTGGTAATAGCTCAAAGTCATGTTTTCATGATTTAACCTAAATCATTAGATGATAGGAAAATTTTAAATAATATAAGTGAAATGATTTAGGACAATGGTCTCTTCCAGTGTCCTTCAAATCATCCCATGTAGGTGGTTATCTATTTTGCTCTTGAGTGGAGTAAATAGTCAGCCTCTTCAGAGGTCATATGATACAGAGCTAGGGAAATGGATGATACTGGGTCCAGTTAACAGTGCTAAGATTTGAACATGGGGCCTTTAAATCCAATTCCATCTACAATTCACTGCTTCCTTCCCCTAATATGTAGAGATGCTTATTGAATACCATAAATATTCTATTGAGTGTATTTTAATAAAATGAAGAAATGTGCAATGAAAAATAAGTCACACTTTTAAAAGTTTATTAGTCCTTAATAGTAACCTTTTGTGTGCCTTTTGTATAATGTTGGATTTACATGATTTTGCTGCATATTTATTTTATTATTTTGTGTATCATGGATGGTCCCTTCTCTCCACTCACATGGTATCTTTGAAGAGAGAACCTACCCATAGGCAGGTCCCTTCACAAACCACAGCATGGTTTTCTCAGTAAAATAATACAACACTAAACAAGTAAGAGAATTTGAGAGGACAATAATTCAACCCAAAACCTTCAGGGAATATAGCTGAATCAACAGAGAGGATACTAAAATTAGAAGGAAGGTTGAGTTCCAAAACATTTAAAAGATTATAACCTAATCTAAATAAACATTATAAGGCAAAGCCGATTGAATAAATTCTTAATGAAACACAGAACCCAACAAAATACTGGAGAGCAAAGATCAATAGATAAATGTTTCAGAATGGTTCAAGAGATAATTTTAAATAAATAAAAAACTTAAATTAAAGAAATTAAAATAAGTTTCAGAATTTATGACTCACAATGGAAATGACAAGCATAATAAAAATGAACTTATGGTGGTTTAAAATAGAATGCAAATATACTGAATTGAAAGATGGTACACAAAACAAAAATCAAAAGACAATGATTACTATTCAAATAATAGCCATTGATCTTGAAAACAGAAGAAATAGGTAGAACTTTAAGTATCATAGTCACCCTGAAAATTATTAAAAATTTGGATATCATAATACAAGAAATTATACATGCAAGGAAATGGCCCCAATTTTCTAAATACAGAAAAAACCTAGTCAAAAACCCTGTACTTCAAACTTCAAGACACAGCACTTAAATTTTTTTATAGGTTTTTTTTGGCAAGTGTGAAGTGGCTTGCCCAAGACCACATAGCTAAGCAATTATTAAGTGTCTGAGGCCAGATTTGAACTCAGGTACTCCTGACTCCAGGGCCGGTGCTCTATCCACTGCACCACCAAGCCACCCCACCACAGCACTAAAATTTAACAATTTCATTGACACATAAAAATTTGTGCATGCAGGCAAGATAAAGACCCATTTCAATCTGACTGACATCTCCAGGAGACAGAATAGTTTAATTATATCAAATTGTGCAGATTTATAACTGTATCTCAGAGGTCACATAACCTAATATCTTCTTGAAGTATGAATTTCTCTATAGCCTCCTTAAAAAGTGATTATCTAGTCTCTGCTTGATGTTTCCCAATTCCCAAATTAACTCAATTATAGGAATGGAAATGGAAAATGTCAGATCTAGCGGAGTATTAATCCCTCCTCATTCAACTACTATGCTTTAAAAACTTTCCCAAAATAAAACTGAGATGTCAGTGCTAGACTCTGATCAGAACAAAAGTCTCCTGATTCCCAGTTATTATCTTTTTTAATTGATATTTTATTTTGTTTTTCCAATTGCATGTTATAAAAGTTTTTCAGCCTTCATCCACATGCATATGCATATTTTTAAGTTACATGATTTCCTTCCATCCTCCCTTCCCACCCTGCTCTTCTCAGTGGCAAACAGTCAGGCGACTATTATATATACACATTAGTGAATGTAGTAGCGTTCATTCAGATTCTGTAAGTTTTTTGGGGTGTGGTTTTGTTTTATTTTTCTTCCTCTGGGTGGGAGGTAGTATTGTCCATAGCTGGTCTCCTAGTGTTGTCCTAGCTCTCTCTACTACTGAGAGGAGCTGTATGCATCAAGATTGATCAATTCACAATGTTGTTATGAATATGTACAATGTTCTCTTGCTTCTGCTCCCTTCACTCAGCATTTGTTCCTATAATTCATTCCATGTTTCTCTAGAGTCTGAACCATTCTTGGTTTGTTATAGAACAAATTTAGTCTAGAAGAAATGTATTCTATAACATTCATATACATAGCTTGTTTAACCATTCCATAATTGATCAATATCCCCTAAATTTCCAATTCTTTGCCATTATGCAAAGAGCTGCTGTGAATATTTTGGAACATGTGGGACTTTTCTCATTTTTTAGAATTTCTTGGTCAAAGGGTATGATCAGTTTTGTTGCTCTTTGGCAATAGTTCCACTTTGCTCTCCAGAATGGTTGGATCAGTTCACAACACCAACAGCAATGCATTAATGTCCCTATCTTCCCACATGCTCTCCAACAATCATTGTTTTCCCTTTCTGTCATTTTATCCAATCTGCTAGGTGTGAGGTAGGACTTCATAGTTCTACCTCATAGTTTATTTGCATTTTTTAAATCAGTAATGATTTGGAGCAGTTTTTTCACATGATTATATATATATATATATATATATATATATATATATATATATATATATATATCTTTAATTTCTTCATTTGAACTGCTCATATGGGGAATGACTTGAAACCTTATAAATTTGGTGTAATTCTCTATATATTTTAGAAATGAGACTTTTAACAGAACTCCTAGCTGTGAAAATTGTTTCCCACTTTTCCATTTTCCTTCTAATTTTGGCAGCATTGCAAAACCTTTTTAATTTAATGTATTCAAAATCATCTATTTTTCTTATGACCATTTGCTTGGTCATAAGTTTCTCCCCTTCCCATACATCTGACAGATAGAGTATTTCTTGGCCTATTACTTGGTCTATGATGTTGCACTTTATGTTTAAATCCTGTGTCCATTTTGACATCATTTTACTATAGGATAACACATTTATTATCAATCAGCAAACAATTATTAAATGCCTTTCTTGAGTCAGATAATATTCCAAGACTGGGGACACAAAGAAATGAAATAGTTCCATCAAAAAATAAGAAAACTTTTGAAGGAAAAGAAGGTAGCTCAGCCATCAGAAAAGTTTCATAGAGAAAGTGACAGTTATTTATTTGTTTGGTTTTTTTTAAAGGAAACATTTTTAGAGGTGGAGAAGAAAAGACAGTATATTAGAGACAAGAGATATTTGTTAGAAAGCAAAACACCTATAAACATACATAGTTTCCTAAGAACTTCCAAATTTTTGTCTCAGGTCAAAAAACTTTTACTGATAACCAATCTTTTATTTAGGGATAGAGATGCTGATGATCAGGAATGAGATTATTGTTCACCTAGAGTTCTAACAATGGTTTCCTTTTCCTACCAACATTTATCTCTAATTTGCTATTATCCTTAGGAGGTAGGGAGAATTAAATATGACTTAGACTTTATTGTTCCTTTTTTCCCTTAGGAATGGGGTTTGCATAGCACCATCTACCATCTTTTTTTTGTGCCTTTCTGTTTCTGGTAGCATTCTTAGAAATACCTTACTTACAGTTAGTGTGAGGAATACATATCAGAAGCATTACCCCTGAGTTCTTATGATAATCTTTTAATGCTGGGGCATGATGTCCAAAACATTCTTATAAATTACTTAGGCAAGACTGGAATCCTCTTTAATTCTGTAAAAAATTCTCAGTTTTTACTTATCTCTTAAAATATCATAATTGAGCAGTGGCTAGGTGGTGCAGTGGATAGAGCACCAGCCCTGGAGTCAGGAGTACCTGAGTTCAAATCTGGCCTCAGACACTTAATAATTGCTTAGCTATGTGGTCTTGGGCAAGCCACTTAACCCCATTGCCTTGCAAAAAAAATTTAAAAAACTAAAAAAATCATAATTGGTACAGACTTGCAAGCATATTTTGAGCAAATCATTCTCTTTTTAGAAGATGAAATTGCAACCCAGAAATATAACCAAAGTCCTGGTCTTTTGCCTCCCAGTCAGAACTTCTTCCACTCTAACATTCTCTTCACAACTAACTCATTAATGGTTTTTTACATCCATGTAATTTCCTTTCATCCTTCATTATATCTATAAAGCACTTTGCTTGAAACAGTTTTTACTGTCATTACCCATCCAATAATTGTGGATGCTACTGCTAAGATCAAATATAAATGCCTTTGGCACTTAAGCACCTCCCAACCTGATAGTTTTCTAGGCTTATTATAAATCAGTCTCTTTTGAACATTCTACATTCCACTTAGATTAGCCTTGTTACTTTCTCAATATGATAATCCTTTTCACCATGCTGTGTTTTTACCCAGTCTGTCCCCTCTTCCACCTCTTAGAATCTTAAGATTCCTTGAAATTTCAGTTTATATACTTCATATTAAATGGAATCAATTCTGACACCACTCCCAAACAAGTAATACTATCCCTCCTACAATTACCTATATTTACTTTGTATACACAAACACACACACACACACACACACACACACACACACACACACACACACACCCCATATACTTAAATAATCCCTCCTCCAGGGACACTTCCTTGAAGAATTCTTGGAAGTAGAATGCTGACTTCCAGAGTTATTTGCAAATCTTAGAATTTTTCACCTTTCTTTTAGAGAAAAGTCATGAGATGATACACAAGAAAAAATAAAGGAAAATAAAAGAACAAATGAAGCAATAGAAGAGCATTATTAATTCTGGTACCCTATGCTTCTCTTGCATAGCTGTCATAAAGCAGAGGGTAGATGCTGGCTCAGCAACAGAGAATAGTGAATATAAGTCAACTAAAGATCTTTTGGTGTGACTCAACAGGCATGAAATCAGGGAGAGTGACTGTCATTGTGTGAGTCACTAAAGGCAGACAGCAGAAAAAAACATGAGAGTTAAATGACTGCAGTGAGTGGCAAAACCTTCAAAATCCAGTCTGCAACTACTTTAACCCATATATTCAGATTTGTGCCTTGGTAAAAACCCTCAATTATTCCCTACTAGACTGATTATTTCACTTATTATTTCTTTTCCAATCAGTGGGGAAAAAGGGTAAGAGATAAAATGAGAGAAATTCAATCTCTTGGTTATAACCATTACAATCTCTAAATAAAAAAATGTTCATGTGTTTATTTGCATTTTTTGGTCACTTGAAGTTGCTATTATTAGATTGCAATTTAAAATAATTCTTCTTCAAATCTCTCATTTAAGTTAAAATTTACTCAGACTTGTCTGAGGTGAGAATACATTAAATAGATATTCTTGCAATTTTAGTCATCTTTGAGCCAATTCACCTGTCAGACTACTTTTGAAACCAGAAGGAGGGAATGAAGAAATGTGCTATTAGCAATGAGAGGTAGAAGTTCATATGTTTGCTTAGGTAACCACTAGCTACACAAAACACTGCCAAAGTCCTAATTAAGGATACTTAATATATTATGATATGCTTATATTGTCTTCAACCAAAAAGAAGCTTCTGTAGTACAGGGACAATTCTTTTTTTCATATACATATACATTTGTATTTCTGGAAAGTTGTTGACCAACACCTGGAAAAGAAGGATAGAATCATATCGTGATGGACTTTAAACATCAAGCAAAGAAAGTCGTATTTTATTGTAGTGACAAGACAGAAGAACCACAAAGGTTCTCATTTTGTACTTTTAGGAATATCAGTGTGAGAATGGACTGGGAAGAATAATAACTAAAATTCAGGAGTCCAGCAAAAAGTTTTTGCAGTAGTTCAAAAGAGGGTGACTGAATTAGTCTAGTCATCTAATGAGAATGAAGGAAAAAAAGTGAAAGATTAGCTATAATGGCAACAAAATCAGTTATGAGGATGAGAAATAGGAATCAAGGATGGTACCAAGGTTTTAAGCTGTCATCAATTTTTTCTAAACTTTGCTACCATGATCTAGTCACCTAATCTCTCTGAATCTCATTTTCCTCACCTAAAAGAGATAATAACAGATAATAACATACTCACTATATCATAGAGTTAATAGGAAATATTTTATACTAAATAATTTATAATTCTATGTAAGTATAAGTTACTCATGTCAACAATTGAAGACTCAAATGCTGGACTAAATTCTCCTTCACAAATTGCACAGTATTTTAGCAATCTTGATCCCCAAATCATACATACATATTTTCTAGTACTAATCTTCTCCCCTTGATGCTCTATGGCTTCAAACCTTATTTCACTGGGGAAATTGAAGAATCAAAATTTATCACTTATTTTGACTTTAAAAATTTTTGAATTCTAAATTTTATCCCACCCTCTAATCCTTCCCCCATCCACTGGAAAGGCAACCAATATGATACCAATTATATATGTGAAATCATGTAGAACATGCTTCCATATTAGCCACATTGAAAAAAAGTAAGAAAAATAAATAAAGAGGAAAAAATTACATTTCAAACTGCACTCCTGGTTCATCAGTTTTCTTTCTGTAGGTGTATAGCATTTTTCATCATGAGTCCTTTGGAATTGTCTGAATTGATCAATGGATCAAAGTAACTAAGTCTTCCAATTGATCATCATTACACTATTTCTGTTACTGTGTACATTGCTATTCTGAACTATTTTTAATAGAGCAGTAGATTTACATTTCTTTCCTATTGAAGCTGGATCTAATATATCTAATCTTCACATCTGAATAGAAATGACAAAGTCCTCTTCCCTGCTGAGTATGGTCCCTGGTTCTTCTTCCTTTCAGTCTTAGATGATCTAACACTTCCCACAGCTCCCATGACCATATCAAGTTTCTCATGTTCTACTCCTCTTCCCTCTTCCCTCCTGAATTTCAAGATTATTGGAACTGGTTAGGTCCTAAGGGAAAAGTTAACATTGACAGGTGTTCTATGGAGATAGCAGAGATATATTTTCATTTTGATTGTATCTTAAAGGAAACAGGGAAACAGGATATACTAATAAAGGAAAGCTATATTTTCCATACATGGACTTTTTCCCAGAGCAGACATCTTTTTTCAATACTTTTTTATTCTCTCGTTCAACCATTTAATTTATCCTTTTGCATAAATGGGTTTACTTTATACTAAAACAAAGAGGTTTTGATAGCCTTTTATTTATGTCAAAAATCAAGTTTCTTAATAGAAATTTGGATACTTCTATTTAAATAAACACTTCAATTATATATATATATATATGTATATATATATATATATATATATATTTGTGTGTGTGTGTATCATGCCATACTTGCAATCAGTGCAGTTCCCATAATTTTGCTATAAGAAAACATGAAAAATTGACATCAAGACTAAAATGTATAAGAAATTGTAGTCACATCTGATGGGGTCAGTAGTTTGCTACAAAGTGTCTGTCCTGTCATAATTACTTAATAAATAATTGTTGATCTAATTTAACTCGCTGACAACAGTAGCCAACTGATAGAATGTGTAGCTTTGTGTAGCCTCTTGCTCTCCAAGCTCATTTCTATAAGGAATATATGAATATATGTTGTCTCTTCTTGTTCTCTGGTTAGGCTTGTAGGTTAGACTTGCTCTCTGCAAATTTATTATAAGCTTTGGGAGGAAAAGGACCACAGGTGACATTCCCTCTTTATCTCTTATCAGTACCTTCAGCAATTCTCCAAGTCTTCAATAAAAGTTTCAAAATGATGGTCTTATACAAGTTTGATCTTTTTTTTTTCTAAAATGATTCATCCATTAAATCAAATAAGTTGTCTGGTTAGCTTTTCCTCCCTCACATAGATTAGATAAGATGAATGAACAAGTTTACTGGATGTGTACTTTTTCCCTTTCAGAATAAACCATATACTTGGTTAACTGGTATTTTAGTCTTCTCAATATAGCCTTCTCAAAAGGTACAAAAGGGATTGATGGGGGAGAAAATTCAGAACTCATATATTTTAATTCTAAAATTTAAAAATACTCTATCTCACTTTCAGGACTAAAATTAAATGGCAAATAATCTTATTTAAGGAAGCCCAGACCCCAGAGATCCATCTCTCTCTCCTTTTCCACAGATATTTGCAGGTGAAGAGACAGATTCTAAGCCATCATGTGAGGATTCCTTATTGATGACTTTTCCTTGTTCTGTAGTAATTGCACATGCATTAAAGCCTCAGGTTGATACCTAGAAACTTAAGTCAAAATAGTGAAGAGAGGCGAAGAGGAGGAGGAGGAGGAGGAGGAAATGAAGAAGAAGAAGAGGGGAAGGAGGAGGAGGAAGAGGAGAAGAGGAAGAAGAAGAGGAAGAAAAAGAGGAAGAAGAAGAATTGATATGGTAATTTAAAGTTTGCAAATCATTTTACATGTTATTTTATTTGTTCCAAATCAAATTCCTCCTCTTATTCAACAGTTATGTTATACCTTTCCATAATTAGATTTACTATATACCAAAATTCTATATTCTATTACTCTATGCCAAAATTCATATCAAATATCCTTTATTATTGTTATCACTGTTCCTTGGCCACAACTTCCCTAAATATGTTAGTTTCTTTTATTAGAATGTAAATTCCTTAAAGGCAAGGAATAGTGTTTTTGTGTTTGTACCCCACAGTCTGTCAAGCAAAAAGCATTCACTTGTTTTTCATTCATTCATCCATAGAAAAATGGTCCTATGATTGGTTTCTTTTAATGAAGATGTCCCTAGGGAAAGGATTCAGCAGTTGAAATTCTATGAATTTTTGGCTCAACTCCTCTTCCCTCTCATACAGGAAGGAACTAGGTCAGAGAACTTCTGCTGGGTAGCAGTGATCTTAACAGAGTAAAGGGGGAAAATCATAAAAAAGAGAAGTTGTAGGTATATTAAATGCAACATATATATTCCTCTAGGATTAAACCTGATAATTAGAACAACGAGATGGATAGTTTGCGATTGGTCCTAAGAAAATGGAACAGTTCACTTCAGATTTGCATTTCATTGTTGTTAATGATGTAAAATGGTTAATTAAAAATATAGTCTTCCTCCTACATCCATGACTGCTGGTTTCATTCACTGATAATGAAATCTCATGAAAGCTCTTACTCTAGTCAATAATTTTATTTTATAATGTTTATACTTTGGGGGGCAACTTTTTTTAAGTTTTTTGCAAGGCAATGGGGTTAAATGACTTGCCCAAGGCCACACAGTTGGGAAATTGTTAAGTGTCTGAAGCCGAATTTGAACTCGGGTACTCCTGACTCCAGGGCCAGTGCTCTATCCACTCTACCACATAGCCGCCCCAGGGGGCAACTCTCAAGGTCATTTCATTCAGAGAGTTTTAAAATTTTTCATCAATAAAGAAGTGAAATGATTTAAAGAAGGTCCCAGAACTAGTTAATGACACACACTAAGCCAGGTTTTCCTGGTCCTATTCTAATGATTTTCCATGATATCAAGTTGTGTACCAAGCTTAGAAACGTCATTTGAAACCAAGACAAAGGAAGTTCAATTCTTCCAGCGACGTTCATTTTGGTGTACAACCATGAACAAGCTATTTCTCCTATCTGAATTTCAGTTTCCTCAATAAAATTGATGGAAAAAATTCCTATAACATCTTCCTGATCAGATTGTTATGAAGCCCAAATGAAATAGGATATTTATAGTACTTTGTAAACCTAAATTATTTCACATCATTAATATTATCTTGTCATTGTCATCTTTTCCCCACAATAAGATTGGGATAGAAATGACTCTGGGACAAATATGAAAAGATCATATCTCATAAGCTAAAAGTGACCTCCAAGGTCATTTGTTCCAGTGACTTCATTTTGCAAATAAGATCCTGGAAATAGGCACAGGAAAGTTAAGTGACTTGCTCAAGGCCACTTAAGTAGTAAGTTGCAGAAACAAGAGTTGAATCCAAGAACTCTGACTTCAGATATTATTTTTCCTTATCAACCATGCTGATTCCCATTTTATGTTTAACTTTTTCTGAGATATTTTTCAAGAGGATAAAAACAATTGCTTTTTGTAGTTGCATAAATGGGTTAGTTGCAAACATTCTGAATATAAATCCAAGAGCAGACGTGATAGTAGGGATAGTACATGCCATACTTTGTCCTACATAAATTTTACATTTTTTGTTAGATATCTAGATATTGAAAAGTTTTTGGTCTATATTGCTTAGATGTATTGAGTATATAGAATGCTAATATCTCTACAGAATTTTGGTCTTAATTTTTTTTGTTTTGTTTTAGTCTTATGTATATATATATATATATATATCAACATTGATATCTATTATATACATATATATATAAATATATATTTATATGTATATTTGCAGGTTGCCTTAAAGAAAATCATAGAATTATAAAAGCTGATGAAAATATATCAAGGGCCAATTATACTGTCCAACTTCATCTTATATAATTCAAGAGAAGTGAAGAGACTTGACTACAGATTATTAGCAGAAAAGCCCAAATCTATATGCAGTTATATTGCCTACAAATCCAGTGTTCTTTTCACTGCACCATAAAATAAGAACATTGGGAATTTTTCTAGATAAAACATAGCTCTCTTCCTGTGACAGGACATACCCAGAAGTTCTTGGCAGCCTTAAATTCTGAGTCTGTGATCCAGTTTGGTATAAGCAGAATTGAATTATGTCAGTGTTCAATTTCTATCCAGAAAACAAACTATGAACACAGACTATTCTGCCCAAGGAGTATAGAATGCCTCCAGAAAGGAAAAAAGAAACAGGTTTTGCAGCATCTTCTTACTGATCAGAGAACATTTGTTTCTCTATTTTAAATTGAAATTGTAAATTCTTCAATTAACAAGTATTTATTTTTTCTCCCATCCACCACACCCACTCTCCACTGGAAAAAAAAAAAAAAGAAAGAAAAAATAAAAGTAAAACAAAACCCTTGTTACAAATAAGCTTAGTCAAGCAAAACAAAGTCCCAGATTTGTTATGTCCAAAAATGTGTGTTTCATTCTCCATTTTAGTCAATCAGTACTTTGGTTAGGAGGTGGATAGCACTATAGTCATTGCCTTGATTAGATTTCTTAAGGTTGGTTGTTTTCATAGTGTTGTTATAACTATATAAATGTTTCTATTTCTGTTCACTTCACTTTGCATCATTTTCTCTTTTGAGAGGACCATAAGCTGCCTCAATTTGATGCCACTTTGTTGTCCCTACATCCAACCTGGGGCTTATTAGTACATAGTGTTTTGTTGATGTCTGATCACTTTCTACCCCCCTCATAGGCTTAACCTAGCAAAGGAATTCGACTCCATTCTATGTGCTGAGCAACATGTCATCAGAATGAAATAAACTTTATTCAGAATGAAGATTTTAAAATTAATTGGCAACACTTTCCTCAAAAAGCTTTAATTCCCAACAAATGTACAGCAGCTGTCTTGGATGGGCATGAAACCTCAAGCAAAGTAAACAGAAGTGAGATTTATTTTTGTTAGAGACACAGTCTTTACTTCAAGGACACAAGGCCCAACCTACTGCCAAACAAGGAGGGGCTGTAGGCAAGGAATGGATAGAGTGGAAAAAATCAGACTATGGGGAAAGGATTGATTATTCCACACTTGTGGTTCTCTACAGTGGTAAGGAAAACCCTGAAGGTTTACTCAGTAAGAAACATCAGAAGGGCGGCTAGGTGGCATAAGGGGCGGCTAGGTGGCATAATGGATAGAGCACCGGCCCTGGAGTCAGGAGTACCTGGGTTCAAATCCGCTCTCAGACACTTAATAATTACCTAGCTGTGTGGCCTTGGGCAAGCCACTTAACCCCATTTGCCTTACAAAAAAAAGAAAAAACCTAAAAATTAGAAATATCAGACAATGAAGGACAAGGAGGAGCAGAGAAATCAAAGATCATAGATTTAATAGCATCTACTCTCAGCCCCTTATTTTGCAGATGAGAAAATTGATCAATGGAAAGATTAAATGACTTACCCCAAGGTCACCTCAGTAGGAAGTATATGTGCTAGGGTTTTAATCATTGATTTTTCCACTGTGTCACATTTCATCTATCTCATCTAGCTTCACTATTTATTTTGGCAGAAAAGCTAATGTTTGCACTTTTATCAAATCTATAATAAATGAGTTAAATAAATGAAAATAATCATCAAAATAATCTTAGGAAGTGGCTGCCATCGTTACCCAATTTAACAGATTAAAAAAAAAACAGACAAAAACTTAAGTGACCATTTCTTGGTCACCCAGCTCATAACCATGTATCTTTCACACTAAGAAGCATGAATAGAATGCTGATCCAAGAGAGAAGGCCTGGATTCTGGTTTCCCTTCTGACAAATACTGGTCAGCCCTAAGAAAGTCACTAACCCTCTAAGTGCCTCCAGAAAATTCTTTAAAACAGAAAAGAAGAACTTCACTGGAAAGTAGAGTTCCCTTATTAGAGGTCCCCTAAATCAAAAGAATAAATAATAAATCCCATCCTAAGCAATGAGTAGTTTTCCTGTTTTTAGAAAATAAGATATACCTTATGAGCAGGTAGTATAAGTAGCCATCTCTCTGACTTGTAAAACTTGACTGTCATTAAGCAAGCCTCATGTTTTCATCTTATCAATTAATCAGTAAACATTTATGAAGAACATCTTATATGAGTAATTAGGTGATTCAGTGGATAGAGCACCAACCCTGGTGTCAGGAGGATTTGATTTCAAATCTAGTCTTAAACACTTGCTAGCAGTGTAACCCTGGGCAAGTCATGTAACCAATGATTGCCTCAAAAAAAACCTACCATTCCCAAACACTGTGCTAAGTTCTGGGGCTACAAAAAAGAGGGGAGGGACCAGTGCCTGACCTCAAGGAGTTTACATTCTAAAGACTTAAGTCCTCAATTGCCAATTAATGCCTGATATTCTAAAATTGAATCATTCCTTGGGGTCTTAATGATTCCCTGTTTGAGAAAATTTAATATTGGATTAGGTAATCTCTTGGTGTCTTTCCTAATTGTCTAATTTTATATTGAAGTCTGTGCTCAATTTAAAAAAAAATTAAAAAACAATTTCCAGAAAGAAGGAGGTAATTGATAGTTATACTGCTTTTCATTCTTGTCTTACTATTTTAGTAGTATTGTGACAGCACACTGACAATAAATATGGATGTATATGAGTAAGATGGAGAGCAAACAGGGTAAAGTAAGCAGGGCTGTATAGAACATTGATGTCTTGAAATGTAAGAACTCTGGACTTAAAATTTTCTCCCTTTTCATCTACTCTCTTCACTTTCCTGGTTTCCTTCAAGTCCAAGTTAAAATTTTATCTTCCTCAGAAACATATCTCTCAGTCTTCCTGAAGGTTATTGCCTTCCCTATAAGGTTATCTCCAATATATCCTTTCTATATCTTCCTGATATCCAGTTTTTTGCATCCTCTCCCTATCCCATTAGACTGACCTTCTTGAGAACTGATACAGCTTTATGCCTTTCCTTATTTCTTCAGGGCTTAGAACAATTACAAATACATAGTGGGTGCTTTTTTAATAAAATCTTGTTGACTATTCTTCTGGTTGATGGAACTGAGAACAGTTAAATTGGGATAGAGAAGTCTTAGACAAAAGAATAAGATGGCTGTCTTCAAAGATATAAAGAAATGTCATATATAAGAATTTGACTTTCTCTGCTTGGTCCCCGCAAGTCAGAACTATGATAAATGAGTGGAAGTTGCAAAGTTGGTCTTGACATAAAAAAAAAATCACATTTTCTAACAGTGGAATTGCCTTCCTTGGGCTGTCATTTGCTCTCCATAAGAAATCTTTAAGCAAAGGTTGGATGTGTATTTTATCATGACACTTTCTCAGAAATTGGTCCATCTAAATGACCTAAATTATATCCTTTCCAATTCTGAAAATCAAAGATTCTAAGAATATATTTTCATCTTTAAGTTGCCTTTTAAAATTCAAATACACCTTAACAATTTGGAAGGAGAATAGTCATTAATATCTTGGGATGATATAAAATGATTTCACATAGAAAGGGGTACCTGAATAATTTCTTTTATTATTATATAAATATATTTTTTGTTTTCCAATTACACACAATGGCAACTTCCACCAATCATTTTTGCAAGGTTTTGAGTTTTACAATTTTTTTCTCTCCCTCCCTATTTTACCCCTTCCCTCCAATAGAAGGAAATCTGGTATAGGTTTTACCTTTGCATCCATGATAGTGTTTCAACAATTTTAAGGGAAATAACCAATTCCAAGAGGCAGAGGTCAGGTAATAGTGCAACCTAGACATGGGGAACAGTAAGTGCAAAATCAAGTAAATTCAGTAAGTGCAAAGTGAAAAGTCAAGAGATGGAATGACAAACAATAAAGAGACCAGTTTGGCTTGACCTCAAAGGGTGAAGAAAGGAGTAACATATAATAGGGTTTTAGAAAAATAGATTCAGTCTAGTTGTGAAAGACTTTGAAGCATAAGTGGCATAGTTCATTCTGGAGGAGCAATTGAAGTTTAATGAGTAGTGGAATGACATGGTCAGGTCTATACCATAGGAAAATCACTTAGACAACTGTATGGAAGATGGAATGAAAATGGGAATGGCCTGAGGTTGCCAGAATAATTAGCAGATCAATGGAAGCAATCTGGATAGAAGATTAGGATCTGGATAGGGTGAAAGTAATGTAAGTTGGAAAAAAAAGGAAGAGTCAAGAGTTTGTGGAAGAAAAGAAATTCAAATTCAGAAAGTAATCATAAATCCATTGTGAGGGAAAGTAAAAAAAATCAAGAACAGTGAAGAGTTTACAAATTTAGGCAAACAAAGGATGGTAGCACTCTTGATAGAAATAAGGAAATCTAGAAATTTGGGGAAGGCTAAAAAATGATTGCAATGTTGACATTTTGGGTTTGAGATACCTATGGAAGGAGCATCCAGTTTGAATGATTCAATAGGTTATTGGAGATGTGGAAACAAGCCACACTCATAGAAGAGTTAAATAATATGAGATAGAATGAGTATAAGGCTTCACTGGTATAAAATAAACCCACAAAAGCCAAGAATAAGACCTATGCTATCTTAATATCAGTCTCAGATGATTGAAAAGAGTAAAAAAAAAATCTTAGAATAGATGTGGTTGGAAGGGAAACAAAATATTATCTTGTCTAACCTCCTTAATTTTACAGATGAGGACACAAATTCAGTCAGTTTAAACAAGTTCCAAAATAAGTAGACACCAGAAGAGAAATTTAAACCCAGGTGCTTTGATTCCAGAGTCCATGGTGTTTAGATATTACCATAATCCCTCTAAGGCATAAGGAAATTTACCAAAGATAATCTTCAACTATGTCCTAGGGCAGGTTTTATGGGTGAAGTTAAATATATATACTGCCTTGGCTAGAAGAGTATAGAACAAAAACATCAGAGAGCCTATCCTTGCCTTCAAAGTCACAGCTAGCATTGCTAGAGCTATGATTTCATGCATATTAATATGGCCAGAAAGTCCAAGACAGACTTAGAAATCTACCCAGAAGATGTTTGGTCATTTTCATTCAATGCGCATTTAATTGCTTGCAGCAAATGAATAAATTTTGACACTATGAATCACTTCATTTACTTCGGCAGTATATTTTTCAGAGATATAGATAATGAGGTTGTCACGACACACATGGCCAGAACCAGCTAAATGTATGGGAGTCTCAAGAAGAAAGCATGGGAGAAAAGAAGTATTAGACTGTATATCAAACTGAAAGCCGACAGAGCTGTTGTGCTGACCTCATTGTTGTATCACTGCAAAATCTGGACAGTGTACTAGCTCCATGCCAAAAAATTGACTTTCCATTTGAGTTGTCTTAGGGAAATTCTGAAGATCACCTGGCCAGTTAATGTAACAAACCTCTATTGAGCTTAACTGCTAGGCTTTCAAACTCTACTGCAGAGAGTGCAACTCTGGCTGGCCATGTAACCCTAACACCAAATGTACATTATCTAAAAGGCAATTTTACAGAGAACTCACACAAGGCAGGTGCTTTTTCAGATTTTAGAAGAAGCAGTACAAGGAGACTCACAAGATACATCTGACGAACTTTAGAATTGATTATGTGACATGGGAGATACTGGCACAGGACCAACCCACCAAATCAAAGAAGGCACTGAGCATAACAGAATCACAGTAGGACAATCATGTAATACACAAATATAGAGATATCTCCATATCAAATGTTCAAATGACTGAACAAATGTTCAAATAAGCCTGACCTGTGGAAGAGCATTATGAGATGGATTGGGACAGATCAGCAACAGTCAAAAAACTTGATGATATACTTTGACCCAACTCCATGATGTCACTGGTTTTCTTCAAGAAAAAAGGATGAACGTCTTCCCAAGAATCTCCATTTTCCCATAATTGACTGACTGAATGTGACTTCAGCTCCTGGTTGAAAAAAATCCAATGAGGAAATTAAGGAATATAAATTTCATTTTTGTTGGGGGAAAGATATACACTCATAAAATGATTCAATAATAATGTAAGATTCCATATAAGTCAGACTTCAAAGCAGTATTAAAGGCACTGATTCTAAACTCAGAGGACCTGAATTCAAATCCCACTCCCAGCATTGTCTACTTATGTGATCTCATACCAACCAAAATCATTTTTCAGCTCAGTTTCCTCATCTGTGAAATAAAAATGTCAACCAAATGGCCTCTGACGTGTCTTCTGACTCTAGAGATGATGAAAAACATATCAAAATGGAAAGTTTATTTCAATTTACCTTTTCTGCACTGATTCCTTAAATAATCAAGAAATCTTAAAAGCTGGAAGACACTCTAACAGATATCTAATTCAGAGCCAAACAAATCCTGAAGGACTAAGCTAAATTGGATCCTTGATATTTCAGGGCATTTTAAACTATCAAAATATATTTTATTTTCCTCACTTGTACAAGCTAATATATTTCACTATCATAGTCATTAAAAAACAACAACTCCATGGCATGCTCTCACTCCACTTGATAGACACAATAGTAATTATCTGGCCCAGGATATGTGTCAGAAAGAAGATAACCAAAAGCCTGAATACTGCCAAGACCAGCTAAGGGATTTCTTGGACTTCTCAGAACAACTTCTGAGTTTGTGCAGAAGAAAAGATTAAGATAGTGAAATGGGAAGGTGTCCTGAGCTACCAGGGCTTCCACCTGCTTGGTGTATGGTCCATGTGTTTAGTATACTCTTTCTGTAAGACCTGAGGAATGACAAAATGGTAGTATGTTAGAAACTTACAAATCAATTAGTCCAACTGTCTCATTTTACAAATGAATATAGTGAGGCCTAGAGAAGGGAAATAACTAACTCAACTTGAAGTAATCAATTAATCAAACATTTATGAATGGGTAAATGGCAGAACTAAGATTCAAATATGAGTGTTCTACACCAACAGAATGCCTTCTGTGGGAGGGTGGGGGGAGGGAAGCAAGAATGGGGGGGGGGGATTTAAAAACTCAAATTAAATAAATCTTTCTTTAAAAAAATATGAGTGTTCTAACAACATTCCAGTGCTCTTTCCACTGCGCCATTATCTTTTCCAAAACCTTTCTGGGGATACTTAGGGACCTTCATTTGGGTCCTAAACTGCATATGGAAATAATCAGGCTAGAAAGGCATATTAGAATCAGAATAGGGGAACCATAAAATACCAAAATTGAAATGTCATACTTTATTTAACAGATAATGGAATGCCATTGAAGTCTTTTGAGTAATAATGTTACAGGAGTAGTTCATTAATAATATGCTGTAAAATACTTGTCCTCCACTCTTCTTCACTGAAGAGTAAAAAAAATTCATTTAATTCCTAACTAAAAAACTTGTTTCTAATTCTAAAAAAATTTTAGATCCCTGACCTAGTACATCTACAGTAAAATACCGAAAATGCAGTAGCCCAGCTTCTGGTTAAACACTCCTAGTGTTATGTCTGGACACAATAAGAAACACAACTGCCCTCTACTGTGTGGGTGAGAAGTGATTTAAGATGGCATCAGGGTAGGGAAAGGAGTCTCTGCCAACAGTAGTATAGGTCTGAGGCAAGAAACTTGGACAATACACTGAATAACAAGGTTATGAAAATGAGAATGGTAAATAAGCATCTGAGAGAAAAAAAGAGCAAGAAGAAGGAAGAAGGAGAAAAACAGGGGGAGGGAAAGAAGGAAGGAGAGGAAGAGATTGTGTCAGAGAAAAAGAAAAAAGGAAAGAAAGGGAGAGAATAAAGGGAGAGGGAAAAGGATTGATCATCTGATCATGGATTGGAACTGGGAAAAACCTAAGAACCTATCTGATCAAACACCTTCATTTAATACTTGAGGAAACCAAGGATCACAAATGTAAAGTTCTTGTCAGAAACATACAGCTTTTAACTAGAAATAAGATTTTAATTCTGATCCTCTGATTCCAGACCCAGCTTTGCCCCCTCCTCAGGAGTTATCTATCAGACCAGTAGACACAGTAAGCTTAAAAATTATTAAATAATGTGGAGAGTCATAAATTATTGTGAGAAAGATATTTAGACCAAGAAAATAGGGTCTATGTTCTGCAATTCACTACCTTCTAGATCTATGTTTCACTCATATTCTATTTGAATTAACAGCCATATTTAGATGCCAAGGGGACACTGGGTATTCTCCAATTCACTCTAAATCTCCTCATGATGTCTTCTCCTTTATTCAAGTGGAATGGAGAGCAGCTGATAATTCCTGCAATGGTGGACATTGCAGGAACTCAACTTCCATCTTCTAAACCAACTCATTCCCTTTAGGACACATCTAGTTGTTACATAGTTCTTCTTCATACATATACTACCTCTTTCATCAGAACCTTAAGAATGCATTGACTGATCTCATTAATTTTTATTCATTCATTCATACATTTAACTAATCTGATTATTTTTACATTCATACATTTAATTAATCTATTATTTTTTACTAACTCCTCCAAACCTAGATTTTTTTTTCAACTTGATCATTGAAAATGGCTCAAATTTTACTACATTTCCTGTTTGGGGAATATTTTTTTCTCATTTGAAAGCAGTTGCTATTAATCTTCTGTCCTATCTCTCTCATTCTTATCTTCTTCCTTTATCTGTTCTTCACTCTCATGTAAAACCTTGGCCCCTTGACTTCTGTCCATTGTCCATTGATCAACACTGGTCTGCTCTGACTTCTCTCTCAATTCAGTTCTGACCTTTTGGTCAGCCATTTCAAAAATGCCTTCTTCTCCACCTTGACTTTTTACCCTCCCTATTCTTTTTATCCTCTACTCTGCATCACTCCTATCACTACCTTTTTCATTCCTAATTCTTAACAATTGATAACCACTGCTATTCCAATTAGGGACACTGGGTTGGTTTAATTTAACACTATGAAACCTCAAATAAATCTCCATTGTTACCAGAAATTATATTAGTCTTCTCTCACTAAGCCTTTATTCCAGCTCAACATGGCATATTTGAAACTCTCTGTTTTGATAATTTGCAAGAATAGCCAGAAGAAAATAATCATGAAAGGATGATCTGTACAAGAAACTGAAAATGTTTTGCCTAGAGAAGAGAAGCTTCTAGGGTGACAATGGTAGCCATTTCTAGTATTATATAGTCGATGATATGACAAATCACACATTTTCATGTGTTATTGTTCACCCAGGAAATCAAAACTATGAAAGAATAGAAAAGTTAGATTGTATATTAGGGGAACAATTCCTAAGAATTAGTTATTTGAAAGTCAAATAATAGATTACCTCTATGGGTAATAGTTTGCCCTATAGGTCTTCAAGCATGTATTAGACATCATTAAGTGTATTCATTTTCCTGCAACAAAGATTGAAAGGAATGTAGTATTTCGGGAAACAATTTTTACAACTATTGTTTCTGACAAAGGACTCATTTCAAAAATATATAAAGAACTGAGTCAAGTTTGTAAAAACAAAAAGTAATTCCTCAATTGATAAATGGTCAAAGGATATTGAAAGGCAATTCTCAGATGAAGAAATCAGAATTATCTATAGTCATATGAAAAACAGGTCTAAATCATTATGGATTAGAGAAATGCAAATTAAAATATCTCTGAGTACAAATTCACAACTCTCAGCTTGACCAATATAATTAAAAAGAAAATTGATCGATGTTGGAGGGGAAGTGGGAAAAATGGGACACAATGCATTTTTGGTGGAGTTGTGAAATGATCCAACCTTTCTGGAGAGCAATTTGCAACTATGCCCAAAAGGCAATAAAAATGCACATATCCTTTGATCCAGCAAAATCACTAGTGGATCTGTGTCTTGAAGAGATCATGAAAATGAGTAAGAATGCCACATGTACAGAAATATTCATAATAGTTTGTTTTGTAGTGACAAAGAATAGGAAACTGAGGGGATGTCCATCAACAGGGGAATGGCTAAACAGATTATGGTATATGTGTATAATAGAACACTATTGTTCTATAAGAAATCATGAGGGACGAGATTTTAGAAAAGTCCGAAAAGACTTACAGGAACTAATGCTGAGTGAAATGAGCAGAACTAGAAGATATTGTACACACTAACAACAACATGGGGTGATGAGCTGCCATGATGGACTTGTTCATTTCAGTAGTCATTAAAGACAATTTTAAAAGACATGATAGAAAATATTATCAATATCCAGAGAAAGACAATGAAGGACAAAGATTATCTTCAATTTTTAAAAGTTTTCTTATGTATTAAGTCATTTTTCTCTCCCTGATGTCTTCTTTCTTCCATTTAGATCTAATACTTCTCTCATAACATGATCAAAATGAATCTATTTTTAGGATGGCTATAAATGTAGAGCCTATATCAGATTGCTTTCTGTCAGGGGGATGTGAGAGGGAAGGGAAGGGAGGAGGAGAAAACTTGTAAAACTCAAAACCTTGCAAAAAATTGATTTGAAAAAATTACTGTTGCCTGTAGTTGGTAAAACAAATAAATTATATACATTTTTAAAAATGGATATTCCTTTTCATATGAGGATTGGACAAGAGCCTTTTTCATCTCTAAAATTCTGCGATTCATTCTTGAAAATTTCAAATCCCTCAACGTCTGCTAGTTTTTACTTTTTACTTTATTATTCCTGCTTTATTAAGCAAGGTTGAATCCCTTAGCAACAGACTTTCTCGAAGTCCCTCCGCAACTCTCCTAAACCTTTTAATGCCTTCACCAACATTATGCTTTCAGATAGAAACAAAAAAGATGTAGAAACCCCCATTGCCTCATTGACAATGGTAATTCTTCCAATTTTCCCTTACTTTCATATTCTTATGTTTGATGGAAAAGTTACTGATATATTCTTGTCTTATCTTTATATTAATTTCATGTTTCAGGAGATAGAAGAAATACCCTCATTCTACAGCTGATTTTGACCAATGAGGAAAAAAAACTGGTTGATGAAAGTGAAGGTAATAGCAATGTTAGGCATAACAATAATACCATGTTAAAATTGGTCCTAAATAAGAAAGGTAATGACAAGGCATAGTCAAATCATGCCCTTGATTCATGAAGAGAAAATTCTAAAGAAAAAAAAAAGAAAAATTAAGATTCCCCGAACCTAGTCTCTGAAAAGAAATTTTAATAAAAAATGTGACAAAACTTTCAAGATTTAAATTCTGGTGACAATTGATTCAATACAACAGACCCAGACTAAAAATCAAACAAAAAAAAACACCTCAGTCTTGAAAGAAATAGTAAAAAAAAAAAAAAAAAAAAAAAAACTCTACCTTGATTACTGATAAAACTCTTAAGAAGAGAATTCACACATAAACAACTTTATTTTACTGATAATTCATTTTTTTTGGAGTCTTTGCAATAGTGAAAAGAACACTGGATATAGAATCCAAAGACCTTAGTTCAAGTTCTACTTCTGATCTGTACTATCTATGTGATCTTGGATAAGTAATTTAGCTTCCATGAATTTATTTCACTGTCTTCACCTATAAAATGAGGAGGTGAAACAAGTTGGACCCTTATGTCTTTTTTAGCATTATCTAGATACTTAATCCAAGATGAGTCCTGAGCCACTGTCAATGAAGTTGATAAGATGATGGAAAACAGGAAAGATCCCGCAGTACTTAAATTGATGAGATGTTCCAATTTTCAAAAAAAAATAGAAATAAAAGAAGGAAAATAGTGGATTCTGAAAATTATAGGCCAGGGAATTTGACATGATTGATGAAAAGAGTAGTACTAACAAAGAACCAGCATGGGGGCAGCTAGATGGATAGAGCACCAGCCCTGGATTCAGCAGTACCTCAGTTCAAATTCGGGCTCAGACACTTAATAATTGCCTAGCTGTGTGACCTTAGGGAAGTCACTTAATCCCATTGCCTTAAATAAATAAAATTTTTAAAAAATAAGCAAGAGCCAGCATGGTTCTAGCAGTTTTCAAGATAGTTGAATTTCACCATTACAATTATATCCTGTTTATTTTGCCATCTTCCTGATCTGCTTCCAGAACTCATTACCCAATTCATTAGATCTGGTGGTCTCAGTATAATCCCAATGCTATTATTCTGTTCCTCTTTCCTTTATTTTCTCCAAGTGCTCTCTACCATCCCACCACCATTAAATTTGTGTGTAATTTGCATATTTCTACTTTTTATCAAACGATTTTCCATTTGGATTTTTTTCTTTAGGCTTTTAAATTAAATTAAACTAGGCTTTTAAAATGAGAAAACCATAGTTGGGTTTTAGACCCAACTTATTCACTTACTGTCCATGCAACTTGCTCAAAGAAATCTCAATGAAGCACTTACATGATGTATGAAACAGGATGATAGTATAAGCATTATCTGCTTTTTTGACTTCTTGTGAGGACCAAATGCGATGATGTGTGTGAAAACACTTTGTAACTATAAACAATAGACAGATTTATTTAAGTTATTCTTAAGGGCCCTAGACCATTTTACAACTAAATCTAAGATTAAACAAAGCGCAACTATATCATGTCACAAAAATAACAGAGAAACTTAAACATATCTTCACAGTTATGCTCTTCCCCCCCTCCTCCTTTTTTGAGTGTATGTGCCTAAGGAGTTTATTTTAATCTCTTTATATGACTTTTCTAAGCCTTAAGAGGTAGCATATAGGAGAAGAGGAAGAGAAAAAAGGGAAGTTGAAAAAGAAAAGCAGGTGCATTATGGTAGATTACATGGGAGTAATCTAATTTTCTAATGACTCGCTCCATATATAGTCTCTCTCTCTCTCTCTCTCTCTCTCTCTCTCTCTCTCTCTCTCTCTCTCTCTCTCTCTCTCTCTCTCTCTCTCTCTCCCCCAAAAGAGAATGAAAACAGATATACACTTCCTATTTCTCCAGGGAAATTCAAATTCACTGAGGGTAGGAACTATGGTTTGTTTTGTCTTTGTAACTCCAATGCCAAATTCAGGGTTTTGCATAAGTGGAACCATAAGGAACTCAGTCCCTAGGATAAAATATTGACTCTGAAAAGGCTCAGGCTTGCTCCATGTGGTTCACATGAGTCAGATCCAATTATAAGCTTACTGATCTAGAATATAAGTGAATTTAGAGACCACCTAGTCCGTTTCCTAATTTTAGAGATGAAGAAATAAAGGACAGGGATCAAGCATCTAGAGTATACAGGTATTATCTTAAGTTCTTAATATCTCATTTTATCCTTACAATCTTGAAAGTAGATGCTATGATTGTCCCCATTTTATGGTTGAGGAAATTGAGACAGAGAGATTATTAGGCAACTTTCCCAGAGTCATCCAACTAATGTCTGAGGACTTCATTGAACTCAGGTCTTCCTAACTCCAGATCCAACATTCTATCCATTGTCTCACCTAGCTATTCCTAAGAGATTTAACTAAGGTTATTCCAATAGTCATCACTAGAGGTAGATTTTGAACTAAGGTCTCCTCCAGAGGTAGTGTTCAGTTCACTATTGGAAATTTACTTCAGACCTGGGGGTTGGATGGTTCCCTGAATATACTTATTATATCTTGGATGAATGCTTGTAGGATAGGATTTGGTTTTTGATTGTTCATTTGTTACAGTTTTCTCCCTCTTTATGAACCCATTTGGGGTTTTCTTGACAAAGATATATTGGGGTGATTTGCCATTTCCTACTCCAGTACATTTTACAGATGAGGAACTGAGGCAAACAGGGTTAAATGACTTACCTAGGATCACACAGTAAGTGTCTGAGATCAAATTTAAAATCATTTATTTTCAAATCCTGCTTTTGCCATCTTTTTGTTTGTGCATAAATTGAGGACTAAGTGGAATTTTCGATTCTAATTTTATAAGATTAAAAGAAACAGAATAGTATATAAGGGCAATTATACTGAATTCTAAATCAGGGAAATAATTTAAATCTTGACTCTGCTTTTTACTGTCTATATGTCCATGACAGTCTCTGGGGCTCAGTTTTCTCAACTATTAAAGGAATGGCTTAAACAAGATGCCCTTCTATCTCTAAACCAACAGTCATATACTATTAGTTAAAATTTCCTTTCCACGTTTTTCTTGATAATTTTTTAAGGTGTGCAGTGGTGCAGGCTTGTAATGCCTTTTACTGGAGAAGCTGAGGCTGGAGAATTACTTGAAGACAAGATTTCTGAGCTAAAGAAGGGTTGAAACCATATTAGGTGTCTGTACCAAATCTGGCATCAATATGGAAAATAAGTAGGAGTGGAAGGTCACTGGGATACCTGAGGAAAGGAAAACTGGTTCAAGTCCAAAATCTCCACAGATAAATGTTTCCTTATGAATTAAGTCTGAAATTGGGCAATGAGTGATTGTTGTGATTACAGTCTGTGTAGTATAATGAAATTTAAGCCACTACCCATCTACCCCATGTCCCTGCTCCCAAAGTCCTTTGTAACCCCCTCATCCATCAGACTTCTATTCATTCATTCATGGGCATTCTCTTTAGCTCCATAGTATATACTGGAGAGAATTTATTCCAAAAGTTGATGTGGGAAAACACACTTCTTTAATTCAGACCATATGAGAAACATTAGAGTCCCAAACCCATTACTTTTTAATAAGGCTTAGAGTAAGAATGTGTTCAACCAAGCTCATTAAGTGACTTAAATTCTATTTTCAAGCATCAAATATTCTGGAATAAACAATTTACATATTGCTACTGTAGGACCCAGAGAGAGATCTGAGCCTGGGTGAACCTGGGATGAAAATCTAGAAATCTATGTGTCTGTGAAGGCTTTGTGAGTTTCTGAGTAGGAAACCAGATCAGAACAGCTGCTACTGGAAAAGAAAAAAAGCAGAATTTCACATTAAGCAGCAATTCAAAACAGAAAGAAAAGAAGAGTTCTTTCTCCAACTTATTATCCCGTTTTTTTTTTGCATAGAGCAAGTCCTAAGTAAAAATTATGAAGTAGACAGATATACTCTGTGTCTTCAATATTCAAATTCCCCTTACTGAGTCCCTTTCACTCCTCTTTACCCTGCTGTAGACAATCAGCATCCTGAGATAATCAGAATCCTCCACTTCAATGACCCATTCAGATCATCCAATTTTGCCTAATTAGCTGTTTTTTCTTCTTCCTTTCCATCAAACCAGATAGAAAGACTTGATAAATAGTCATGGCAACTGCTCATGACTAAGAATGCCTAAGCTCATTAATCTTCCCAGGGGTATCTCTTTAAAACTAGAAAGATGCACAATTTCTTCAAGAGGATCTTAACTTCATGCTAACCAAAGATAGCTCTTTGATAACCTTAGTACTGAAACCAAGAAAACAAGCAACAGCCAAAGCAGCTAGTAGTCAATCGTCTGATATTGTGCCTCACTAAACTTAACTATACTGGTACTCTCTTCACAGGTATAAAGTGCATTACTGGATGAACTCATAACCTTTCCATCTTAGATAGAAACTGTCTTTCTAATTATGATGCCCATGAATTCAAGACCCCACAGTCATCTCCTTTCCAAGACAAGACAATGGAAAAAGACTTGAGTTATGTATAAATATTTAGGGTTTGTTTTCTTGTTTTGGAGGAGGAAAAGGAAAACTTTCTACAAGTCCCCACACAAAAATGACTGCTTAAACTTCTTAGACCACATATAAGACTGAGGTGGGGATGAATATTTTGAAACAAAAATGACAAAAGTCCTCTCATGAACATCGTAGTCATTTTCCACACTTACTTCATTCTTACTGAATAACCATGTATCAATCATCATGAAATATTTTGAAGCATGGTTATTTTAGAGTTTGAATCAATAAGTATACTCATACATTTAATATGTTCCATTAAATATGTAAAGTGAATGAAATAGAGTCAAAAATAGAATTCTCTGCCCTCAAGAACTTACATTTTATGGAAAAAGAATGGGAAACTCTGGGTATTGTTATGATCTCCATTTTTACAGTGGAGATAATTGAGGCAGAAAAATGTTAACATGATTTTTCCCAGTGTCCCATAGTTAGTGTCAGAGACTGGGTTTGATTTCAGATCTTTTTGAGTTGGTCTAGAGCACTTTCCAGAGATACAATATGTACTTTGTGATTGGTTGAATGCAAGAAGATATTCTTGAGACACCCTTCATGTCTCTTCATGAAGCACCCCTTTGCTAATATAATTGTTATGTGATAATATTACAGTCTGTTTGGGAGGTACTGGGGCTATTAATCCCTTCAATACACACATTTTATGGAGACGAAAACAGGTTTTAGAGCAGGTATTTTCTTAGAGACTTGCCTAGAGCACTGAAAGGTTAAGAGACTTGTCCAAGGTCACATGGTCAGAACCAGACTTGAACTTGAGCATGTCTGACTTCAAGATTAGCTTTAGAGGCAGGTGGCCTCTAATCTGTGTCTGTGTATATATGTATATATGTATATATGTATGCATATGTAGTCATAAGCATAGGTGTTTACATGCTATCTATGCCAATAGAATGTGAGCTCTTTTTTTTTTGCTTTTTTTTCTCTCTGGTACTTAATACAATTTCTGAAATCTAGTATGTATTAATAAACATTTAATGACCAAATATATATAATAAATTATTATTAGAAATAAATATATATGCATAAAAATAAATATTTAATAACAGGTGATTTTTTATCCCTCTCTCTTTCCATGTATTAAAGGGGAATTAAAGCTAAAAGAGTTCCAATTCCTTTTTTTTTAAAAAAAATGTATTCTACCAAAGTCACACAGCTATTATTTTTATATTTATTCTCAATATTTTTATACTGAACATAAACTTTTCATCAAAGGAAAGAAAAAAGTCAAAATTCTAGATTAAAGCCAAAAGCCAAAACAGAAGTAACAGCTATATCCGGGGTTCAATTTCAATATTATGTATTACTACACGCAAGGTCTTGAACCAGGTGTTTGGACTGTGAAAAAATTGGAAACCTCATCTATCTCTGTTGTCTTGAAGTCTAGAAAAGAGCAACACAGTCAAAGAGAGGTTGATTTCACCATGATATATAAGGAAAATATTGCCTTGCAATTGGAGTAGTTCAAATGTAAAATACATTGCCTAGGGAAGATCAGTAAGATGCCCATAATTAGAGAGCTTCAGGCAGAGATGAGGTAACCAACCACTATATTATGCATATGGTGGATAGAGGGGTAGATACTTGTATAGGTAACACTGAACTGTCCAGATCTCTTTCAACTCTATTCATGATACTGGTGCCAGGATGAAGAAAGATAGAAGAGTATATCTCTTAGACCAAAAGTGTACTATATGTTTGGAAATATTTGTCTCATATAGATTTTAATTAAATTCTATTTACAATGTCATAATTAACTCATGGTGTATGAAGCAGCAAATAATCTTTTCAATTGGTCTCTTTTGAATGTGCAGAGTAAACCAGCCTACATTTTTCACAAATACAGAATCTTTGTAAAATCAATATAACATTGCTGTGATTATTTTAATCCTTTATAAAAAAAAACATTGAGTTATGGTTGTTTTATGCAATTGAGTATCCATATATCTATATATATATATATATTTTTTTTTAATGAAATAGAATAATCTGTACTTGTCTACCATAATGTTGGCTTTGGAGTATAGAAATCATTTGTTCACTTGTTTACTCAAGCCCCCATCACACACACACACACACACACACACACACACACACACACACATACACAAGATACAACTACACCTACCATCCCAAGCCTAACACAATAGTTTTTTTGGGAATCTGCTACACATAGTATCTGTGATGAAGAATCATTGCATCTTGACTCTATGTGATAATGTTTGTCCTTCACTATCAAAGAAGACCATGACATCAGAGAGGTGATACCATGACAAGCACATGAAATGAATTTGAGTGAGGGGGCGTTGTGCTAAGTCACCAGCCTTATTTCTCCTCCAGAGTCATCTGGGTCCAGTGGCCAGATATGAATTAGGATGACTGGAGATGCAAGGCAAAGATGACTTTGGATGCAAGGCGATGAGAGATAAGTGACTTGCCCAAGGTCACACAGCTAGGAAGTGACACATGTCTGAGTCTGGATTTGAAATCTTGTTCTCTTGACTCCAAGGCCAGTAGCTATCCAGTGAATCACCTAACTGCCCTGATTCTATGCAGCACCTCAGGAAAGGCTATCTGTAAGTAAAGGAAAAGTGAGATAGGGGTTAAAAAGAAAAATTTACTTGGAATTCCTTGGAGACAATAGGGTTCAAATCCCACCCACTAAATATTTACAAACCAGATGACATTGGGCAAATCATTGACCAGCTCTAAAGCTTGCTTCCTGCTGTATAAAATGTGTGTATTGAAGAGAATAATAGCCCTAGTTCCTACCAAACAGGAATATCATCACCATTTTTTCTTTATTCATACCTAGACCAAGATTTTAAATATGGTAACTATTAACACATACAAATTGTAATTAATTGTATTTTATGAAATTGAGATAGTATGTATCAGTGTGTCCTCATCTTCCTCTCCCTCCACCAGAACCTTTGACTAAAACCCTAGATTTCTCTTCACCTGTGGGTAAGCCTTTTCCCTTTTCTTGCTGGGGATCTAACATCTCCTCACAATGTCCCTTTGTGCTCCCCACCTATTTTGCAATACCCATTTATATTATCCTTCATCATTAGAATATAAGTTCTTTGACTGAAGAGCCCATATTGTTTGCTTCCGTTTGCATGCCCGGCACATAGAACAGTGGTATTGCCTAGTAAGCACTTAACAAATGATCCACTAACATATCTCTAAGCCCATCCCTCTATGTCCTTCTATCTCTGTGACTCTATTAATCTATAAATCTAGTACTTTCCAAATCATAAGGTGATATGAATGCCAGCTGTATAATGATGCTTCTCCCAATGACTTCCCTGATTTTACAGGGGAGAAATGTATGTGTGTGTGTGTGTATGTGTGCCTCTGTGTGTATGTGGTGTAATTGTGGTTATCTACATGTAAACACACATACACTCCTACCACACAAATACACACATATATAAACATATATATATATATATATATATATATATTTAAACATAGGCTCATGTATACCTATATACATGTTAATGCATACAAATAATGTACATGTACAGGTATTATTTCATTCTGTTATTGTATTTGCAACTCATAAGATGGTGACTTGCACATGGTAGGTGCCTAATAAAGGTCTTTTGGTCAAGTTATTGATTGATTGACACCATGGAAGTGGGGATTATCCCACGCACCATCCTGAAATTCCTAATTCCTGTCCAGGGTCAGCCCAAGGGATTATCTTCTAAAATCAGTCATATGTGATTCTGTAAATGAACTCCTTACTAATTTTTTTTTAATTTTGCTAATAACTGTACATGTGCTTTTTTTAGTTCCTTGAAGTCATTATTTCATTTGTCTTTATGTCCCTAGCTTTTATTTTAGACAAGACCTAAAACAGTAGGTGCATAATAGCTACCTGTTGATTTTAATTAAATCCCAATCTATAATGAAATCTGACTATGATTGGGAATAACTAAAGTGCACATATTCATTCTTTTTCTATATACAAGCAGAAGTTTCCTACAGAACCAGCATGAACTCCTCTATTCCCCCAGTGCCAGCAACATTCTCCTTCCCCCAAATTCACCAACTTTTGCTTAATATTAATTTTAACTGTTTTTCCTAATGTGACATCTGAAATATATTAAATATAACTTTAATGAAATAACAAAAACTGAATACTGAAAATTATAACTAAACTTGGCTTCAAAGATGACTTAGGAGGAGATATTTTCTCCCCAACTCCTTTATAAAGGTAGAGAATCAAATAGATATAATTTAGTTTTCCCCATTTATTGGTTATTTTAGCTTATTTTTTTTTTTTGCTTTTTGAGAAATTTTTAGTACGAGATATTGCTTTGCAAAGGGATGGGCAGAAGGTAGAATATAGAAGGAAATGTAAATATTTTAAAATCAATAAAATTTTATTTAAAAGCAAGAAATGCTAATAGGGCAAATCCTTCAGCATGTCTACCTGGGAAAGACAATATATTTAATGAATTGGGGCTGGAGTCTACCAAGGAAATGACTGTGGACTGGGTTACATCTAGGAAATTACAAAACTCATTGAAAATTTCAAATAATATCAAGTTTCCCAAGACAGCAAACTGTAAATAGTATGCTGAGGTTGCTATATGAATGTGAGAAATGAAATACAATTCTCCAAGGAACTAAAAATGTCTATCTCACAGAGAGCTTTGGAGAAGTACTTTGTAGGTGTGAACAGGGCACAATATGCAACCAATGAGAAAGTTAAATGAAGAACAGGACTTAAAAGATGTTAAAAGATGTTGTCGGGGGGGGAAATGTACATATATATATATATATATATATATATATATATATATACATACAATAAGTAGGCAGCTAGTGCTTAACTGATATTCTAGCAAAGTTGAGTGAGATACTAGAAGATTTCTAGCAAGTTGGGTGTAAGTTATATGGTATAATCATGGAAGCATATAAACAAATGTCACCCAAGAATGGATTAGTTGCAATCCTTATTATTGGAAAAAAGGCTAAATGAATGAAATCATGGTTATTTGAGGATTGAACATTTCTATTCCAAGGGGAAGTTCATTGGGCACAGCATGATGAGTTATATATTTGGAAATATATGTAACATGAAAACACAAAGCATTTTTTTCTTTTAATGAGAAATTTTAGTTTAATGATCTCTAAGATTCATTCCCATTTCTATCTTAAGGGACCCTGCCCCCCATGTTAATTCTTTAAACTAATTCTTTAAGACTCTAAGTTGCTGAAAAGAAATCAATCTTCAATAGTAAAAATGAATTTCCTAATTCAGTAGTCAGTGAAATCACAGGTCCAATCTCTTTCCCTATTCCCTAAAATTCATTCCATCTCTAGTATCTTGCTCTGTGAAGATTTCCTTTTGCAAATTTTCCTGAAAGTAATATTTTACTGAAATGTTTTCCTCTGAATATTCTTCCTCCATTTCAGTCTCTTAATTTTAATCATATTACTGCTATAAATTATAGTATCATTCATGCAGAGATGGACAGTACTTCTGAGGCCATGTAGACCAATGTCCTCATTTTACTACTATGGAAACTCTGACCTAAGGAGGTTCAATGAGTTGTTTGTGGCATCATGAATACTAAGCATTAAGTATATTTGAACCCAAGACTTCTGACTCAAGTAACATTGTTATTTTTTTCCACTGTACTACATTACCTCGAATATGGTTTTCTTAAATTATCAATGACATCAGATTATGCACCTTATCTCTCCACCTAGCCCCACCTAACCTTGTTTTATGTTAGTCAATTTACTAAATTCAGTCAAAGACCATCTTTCATGAAACCATCATCTGCCAAATGATGAGAATTTTCCGTGTTATAGTCACTAGGGCATTAATTGGGGGAGAAATGGAGTTGAGCAAGTTAGTTCCTAAACAGTGTCAAATATGTTTAGTTTATATGCCAAAGGCACTAAGGAATTCTCAAAAATAAAAATTCATATTTCAAGTGACCCGGGGTGTTTTAAAGGTCAGACAATCAAGTAAATTTATGAGAGAGATGACTAATATAACATTGTATGGTGGGCTTCTCATGGCCAAGAAAAAAAATATAAATTTGCACCTGGTATGGAGAAGTAGAGTAGGGTTCTATTCCCATACATATAAAGACAATCCTTTAGTATCTCAGCACAGGATACGAGACCATAGGGATGGCTGCATTCACACAATGACAAAGTATTCCAGTGAAAAGTGGAAAGTACAACTAATAACCCAGATGTTTTCCCTAAATGAGTTGGCTTAAAACATCCCCACCTCTTTGCCAACTTATATAGATAGAATGTATGAATGAAAAAAAAATTAAATGCTTACTTGGTCTCGCAAAGCAATGAACTGGAATATAGAAAAAGCAATGACAATTACACAAAATTTTGCAAAGATTATACATAATGACTGAGTGGGATTTTTACCAGTAATTCAGGGGTGGATTATCACAAGGAAAACTAGAAACATAATTGCTTACATCAATAATAAAAGTAAAAAACAATATATAATTATATCAATAGATACAGAAAAACTTGATAAAAATATAACACTCATTTCTCTTAAAAACACTTGAAAGTATTGCTAAAAATTGATTTTCCTTAAATTTATAAAAAAGATTTATTTAAAACCAACAGCAAACATTATTTATAATGGGGGATAAGCTAATAGCTTTCCCAGCAAGATCAGGTGTAAAACAAGCATACCTATTATCATCAATCTTATTTAGCATTGTATTGGAAATCCTAGCTATAGTAATAAGAGAAAAAAGAAATAGAAATAATCAGAATAAGCAATGAAGTAATAAAATTATATCTATGATGATATAACTGGAAAATCCCAAAGACTCAACTAAAACATTATTTGAAACAACTAAAAAACTTAGCAAAATAGCTAAGTAATTTAAAGTAATACACAAAAATCATCAGCATTCCTATCTATATATCACAAACAATATTCTGCAAGAAGTGATAGTAAAACAAACCACATTAAAATAACTGTAGACAGTATAAAACCTATCTGATATAAATTAATCAAGTGAGTTTTTTTAAAGGATGGGATAGACATGGCCGGTGTTTCTATGAAACAAGAAAGCAGCCAGTGAACAGGAAGAAACTGAAAAGGAATTATATAGGGGGACTGCTGGAAGAGATGAGATGGAATGAGCTAACTTCTATTTATTGCATTGTTTTGTCAAGAAGAGCTATCTCTTTGTGTGAAATTAGGGTGAAGGACAAAGTGACAAATGATCTAAGTGAAACAAAAAGGAGTAGAAAAGAGAACTCCCTCTTCGAATGATCACATTTTTCTTAAGTGAGATGTGAGGCAAAGTTTTCATCTCGAGAGAATGAGAGGACGGGAAAATCATGAAAGCTTTGAGGAGAAATTAAAAAGTTTGGAAAAATTGCTATGATGAGGAGGTTTGTGAATGAGATCCCAGTTAAGATTATGTAACATCAATTTGTAATAGACCCAGTTGGCTCGATTTTGTAGTTTTCTCCATCTTTGTTCAATAGTATGCGACTAGAAGCAAAGGGAGTGGATGTTTGCAGTACAAAGGCAAGGTCATTGATAAGATGAGGAGGTAGGTATCCAAAAAAGTGAACAGTAGATAGTTGAGAAGATTCCCCTAAGTATCAAGATGAAGTAGGAAAGTAAGTGTAGACACAGAGTCAGGAACTGATCTGGGAGAAGAATAAAGAATGTACTGAAGTACAGTCCCCAGGAAGAACTTACTAATGGGTAAGCCCTAGCTCATATTCTCGGATGAGAATAATGCAGGATCTGAGGGAAGTTCAGGAATGAGAAATCCCAGGACTATCACATCAGACATAATTAAAAGACAGGCAAACAATTAACAACTAGAAAATTCACAAGAAATGAGAAAGTAGAACAAGGTGGCCAGGAAAACAGATATAGAGCAGGAAAGGATTGATGAGGAGCAGCTAGGTGGCACAGTGGATAGAGCACTGGCCCTGGAGTCAGGAGCACCTGAGTTCAAATCAGACCTCAGACACTTAATAATTGCCTAGCTATGTGACCTTGGGCAAGTCACTTAATCCCATTGCCTTAAATAAAAAAAATTCACCAAAAAAGAGAAAAGATTGATGAAAATTAGGCTTCTTGGTCATACAGTCTCAATTACCTGTATTTTCCTCATTTTAGAAATAATTGATTCTGAGCAAGTATGTCCCTAGAGATGAGTCAGTAATAATAAAATAGTGAATAGGAATTAGTCAATGGTTCCATTAAGTACAGGGAATTTCCAAATGGGAAAAATTTTTCTACCAATGCAGATTATTCATTTTCTGCCAATTATAAACTTAAGACAGTTTCCTAGAGCACTGATTTGTCCATTGTCACACAATCATCTGTTCAAAATGACTTTTTCTATCTACTCTTTCATACTGACTTTTATATATAAAAATGACCTTGTTGGTGAGATTGTTTTTATTTGCATCTGATTATTAACTCCAATTTAGGGCTTTATGACAAAGATATTGGAGTGGTATGCCATTTCCTCTCCAGCTAAAGAAATTGAGGCAAAAAATGTTAAGTGACTTGCTCAGTATCACATAGCTAGTTTCTAAGGTGTTCTATTTACTGTGTCACCTAATTGTCCCTAAAGGAAACTTCTTGTTATTGTCAGTAATTACTGTCATTGTAAATTGGTATTGATGACATGTATTTCTCTATTACTCAACAAAGAAGTTTCCTTATGGCTCTATGAATGTTACATGTTACAACAGGGATGATAATAGCGATGACGATAATGTTGATGATGATGATGATGATGACTACTATTTTGAAAATGAGGAAATCACATGTCTAAGAGGCTAAATGATATGCCTAAATACACACAGAGATGGCTTTCAGACTAAGGATCTCTCTTCAAATTCTAGAGCTCTTTCTTCACCTCTGAAAACAACCGACTAGAACATGAACACAGAGAAGAGAAATACTCAGTCCCTTGTCAGTTAAGTATTTTTAACAAGCACAATAGATTCCTCAATGAGTCAAAAGGATTTCTAGACAGAGTTCTAAATTAAAAACTTGCATCAAGAAGGAGAAAATATCTTAAAATGCTTTGGGGCTAATAGTATGATTTTATGATTCAATTTCCACAACTGCAAAATGAGAATATTAGTATTTGGATTAGTATTAGTATTGATAGTTTCAAAAGATGTTTCTGTAAACTTCAAGTATCATATCAATGAAGAGGTTTCCTGATAAAATAATGAGGGACTTGTATAAGGATATATAAAAGTTAGAATCTCAGCTGTGCTCCATACATGTTGTCTGACTATGAGCAAGATAATTCTCTCCTCTGAGACTCAAATGCATCTATAAAATGTGTATAGATACACTTTACTATCTATTTTATAAGGTAAGAAAATGCTTTGCTAGACTCCAAAGCATTATATAAATGTGAACAACATAAATAACATTAATATAACAATATATGATATAATATGCAATAATATAATGCTATAATATGAACTATAGAAATCCAAACTGCATATATTCTTTGTTTTTATTTATCTTAATTTAACTCCCCAATGGGTTTCATTTGTCTTTGTAATTCTTTCTCTGTTTCTATCAGAGAAACAGTAGTTTCTCACAGACACTAGTAGTATGATCCCACAAAGTCACTTAACTTCTTCCTGTCTCAATTTCTTTAACTGTAAAATGAAGATAATAATAGCATCTTCCTCACATGGCTGTTGTGAGGATCAAATGAGATAAAACCTCTCAGCAAGTTGAGGGTAACCCATGGGGCTCAAACTTATTGGGGAATTAAGGGAATGTCTACCCCCAAGCATATGAAAACTTCCAAGTATAGTGGAGAGGTGAAAGCAATTTGCTCCAAAGGACCATAAAAATATAGAAGCAGGTGCTTGAACAGGAAAACAACTCATTCAAAAGTAAAATTAACTAACTGAAAAAAGGAAACACAAAACTAACTAGAGAAAATAAACCCTAAAATTAGAATTAGAAAAAATGGAACTTAATAAGATTCATCAAACAAAACCAAAAGACAGAAAAAAATAGAAGAAAATATAAAGCATCTTTTTTAAAAAAAAATTATTTATTTAAGGTGATGGAGTTAAGAGTGGCTTGCCGAAGGTCACACAGCTAGGCAATTATTAAGTGTCTGAGTCTGGATTTGAACTCAGGTCCTCCTGACTCCAGGGCTGGTGCTCTATCCACTGCACAACCTAGCTGCTACTATAAAGCATGTTTTAGGGGGAAAATGACACAGAAAACAGATTCTGGAAAGTTCATTTAGGAATTATTGGTCTATCTGAAAGCCTTGATAAAAAAAAAGAGCCTGGAAAATATGTTTCAGTAAATTATAATGGAAAACTGCTCTAATATCCTAGAACAAGAAGACAAAATAGTCCTTGAAAGAATTTGCAGAAAAAAAATTTTAAAAAGTTAAAAAAAAAAATAAAAAAATTCGCAGAACACCTCCAGCAAGTGATTACAGAATAAAAAATTCCAAGGGCTATCATAGCCAAACTGAAGAATTTTCAACTAAAGGAGAAAATACTGCAAACAGCCAAAAAGAAGCAAATTAAATTTCAAGGAAGCACAATCAGAATTATTAAGGACTTATCAGCTTCAATATTAAAAGACTGGAGGGTCTGAAATATGCTATTCCAGGGGCCAAAGGACATTGGATTACAATCAAGAATTAACAATCCTGCAAAATTCAGCATATTTTTTTAGGGGAAAAGATGCACTTTCAGTGAAATAGAAGACTTCCAAAATTTTCTGATTAAAAAAGTAGTGCTTAACAGAAAAATTGATCTTCAAATACAAGACTTGGGGGCAGCTGTGTGGCGCAGTGGATAGAGCACCAGCCCTGGAGTTAGGAGGACCTGAGTTCAAATCTGAACTCAGATACTTAATAATGAACATGGACAAATCACTTCACCCCATTACCTTAAATACATTTTTTTTAAAAAAGAAAAAATATACAAGACTCAAGAGATGTAGAAAAAACTTAAAAGGAAATGGGGAAAATACTAGTCAAAGAACATTACATTGTATATATCTTAAAAATTATATTTCTCTTAGGCTGTAATACAATAAGAACAGAGGGACAGAGTATGCCTAGAAGGGCTGGACATAAATAGATAATGAAATAATCTTGCCTTATTCCACGCTTTAGTTAACAAGGATTGTAGTGCTCTAGTCGGAGTAGCATAGGGACAGAGGAAGAGAGTGAACCCAATACCATGGTTGGGGAAATGTTTGAATGTCATAGTTAGAATACTATAAAGACAGAGGGAAAGAGTGTACTTAGAGGTACTGGATCATGAAGTGATTTTGTTTTACTTGATGTTTTGGATACAATTGGAGAGAGTGTACTTGGCAGGGGGTAGTATAAATGTTTCATGAAATAATTTGGCCCTGTATGAACTGGCTCATGAGGATTGTGAGTCCATAGAGGGTATTTGAAAGGAAGGTATAGAAATGACTTCTGGGGAGGAGTCAAGATGGTGGCATGAACCTAGCATGTTCCAGTGTTACACAATGTTAAATGAAGCCTCTACATAGACATTAAAGTTAAAGATACCACCAAAAAAACGAAAGATCTAAACAAGCTTTCAACTGTAGACATCATGGAGGATCTTCAGTTAAGGTCTGTTGCTTAAGGGAAAAAAAGAAAGAAAAGCCCAGCTAGGCAAAAGAATGGGAAAGCCAGCAGGAGGCTTCTAGTCAGAGTGCAGACCAGGTCCCAGAAGCTAGATAGTAGGGTAGGTTCCAGCAGTTAAATATCAGGGCAGCAAGGAGGGTTCCATCATCAGAAAAAGTTTGATCCTTAGAAATACCAGGGCAACAGACAGAACTAGATTGGAAACAAATAATTGTATAGGTCTCTGTATAAACAATGACTGGATTGAATAGGCAACATCTTGGCAAGGAATAAACCAGGGATTACACACCAGTTCCAGCACAAAAAGCTCAGAATTATATTCCCTATACCCTAGGAGCAAAGTTCAAAGATTAAAAGGAACAAAAATACAATAAGAGCACTAACCATAGAAATCTATTATTCATATAATAAAAATCCATCTTAGAAAAAAGAAAGTAGTGACAAATTACCTACTTGAAAAGTCTCAAAGAAGTTTATGAACTGGAGTCAAATCCAAAACCTCATAAAAGAGTTTGAAAGGGATTTTAAAAACCAAAGAAGAATGGAAGAAGATAAATGGAAAAAAGAAATGAGAAACATGTAGGAAAATCATAAAAAAATTGACCAAAGAAATCAACTCCTTTAAAAGTAAAAATAGCCAACTGATACAAGAATATAACTCATCAAAAAAGTATAATTGACCAACTGGAAAAAGAATGCAACTCAGTTAAAAGTAAAAATCAGGGGGCAGAGCAAAGATGGCAACAGAAGAAACTCTCCTAGGTGTTCTCACCATAATATTTCAAAAATCTTAAAATTATGACTCTAACTAAATTTTTGAGAGACGGAAGCCACAGAAAGATCCAGTGAGGCAATTTTCCAAACCAAGGTAACCTGTAAAATAGTGGAAAGGCTCTGCTACATGGGGTTAGAGGGGTAACCCGCCAGAGTGAAGAAACTTCAGGCTCCCTTACTTAGGAGGCAGCCCCAGGGTACCTGGGAGCCATGGCTCACAGCAGTGGAGGCAGTTTCCCGACCTACACCCCGGGGAGCAGCAGACACAAGTTAAAGGATCAGCTGAGGGGACCTCTGCCAGAGCGAGTGCAAGAAGCCCATGCCCTCAGGGAAGTTGCAGCTCAGAAGTGATGGCCCCATGGCAGCCCAGTTGCAGAAAATGGAAGCAGACCTAGAGTCAGAAAGAAGGACCAGAGCCCATAAGCAGGACCCCCTAGGTAAATGAGCTTTGAATGCTCAGCCCACAGAAGGTAGGGGAGTGAACAGAGACTTCAGAGTCTGTCTTCTGTACCTGGAACAGGGAACCTGACAATATTCAGATCCTGATCACAATCTAGGCCCCCCAAAGAACAGGGCCCACCTCAGCCCTGTGGCAGAAGGGTGCATTATGGTCATTCACAGACCAGGAAGGAAGTCAGAGCTTCACACACTGAGATCCTTGTGGGGGAGGGCTGCCCCAACAATACTCAAAACCTCAGGAAGCACCTCCAAAACCACGCAAAGTCTGAAGAAATGAGTAAACAGAGAAAAAAGAGGAACACCATTGAGAAATACATTGTCTATGATCCCAAGAAGGATCAAAATACTCAATCTCAATATGAGGTAATACAAACACCTGAATCTAAGGACTCCAAGAAAAATGGAAACTGGGCTCAGGCTACGACAGAGCTCAAAAAAGATTTTGAAAATCAAGTAAGAGAGATAGAAGAAAAATTGGGAAAAGAAATGAGAGAGATGCAGGAAAAACATGAAAATGAAGTCAGCAGCTTAGTCAAGGAAATCCAAAAAAATGCTGAAGAAAATAACAGGTTAAAAACCAGCCTAGTTCAAATGGATAAAACAATTCAAAACGTTATTGAGGAGAATGCTTTAAAAAGCAGAATTGGCCAGATGGAAAAAAGAGATAAGAAAGTTCTCTAAGGAAAGGAAATCCTTCAGATGTAAAATGAATCTAAGGGAAGCTGATGGCTTTATGAGAAATCAAGATACAATAATTCAACACCAAAAGAATGAAAAATTAGAAGAAAATATTAAACATCTCATTGAAAAAATGATCTGGAAAACAAATTCAGGAAAGATAATTTAAAAATTATTTGGATACCTGAAATTCATGATCAGGAAAAGAGCCTTGACCTCATTTTTAAAGAATTCCTATAGTAAAATTGTCCTGATATCCTAGAAGCAGAGGGAAAAATAGAAATTGAGAGAATCCACACAACTCCCCTGGAAAGAGATCCAAAAAAACCAACCCCCAGGAATATTATAACCAAGTTCCAGAACTCCCAAGTCAACAATAAATTATTACAAGCAGCCAGAAGAACAAAATTCAAATATCATGGAGCTGTAATCAGGATCACACAAGACTTAACAGCAACTACCTTAACGTCTTGTGGAGCTTGGAATATAATATTACAGAAGGCAAAAGAGCTTGGAATGCAACCAAGAATCAACTACCCCGAAAAACTGAACATCTTCTTCCAGGGGAAAAGATGGACTTTCAATGAACCAGGGTAATTTCAATTCTTCCTGTTGACACAACCAGAGCTGAACAGAAAGTTTGACCTTCAAATACAGGATTCAGGTGAAACAGAGAGTGGAGGAGAAGGGTAAAATATTAAGGACTTATTGATGATGGCCTGCATGTATTCCTGCATAGAATAATGATGCTGATAATACTCATATGAACCTTATCATTTAATATAACAGGTAGAAGGAGTTTTTATAAATGAAGCACAGGAGAGAGATGAATTTGAATATATAACATATTTTAAAAGTGGAGTCAGTGGCTAAATGTAATGGGAGTAAGAGAAAAGAGAGATAGAATAGGCTAAGATATTTTATATGATAAAATTTTTTATTTTTTGCAATGAGCTATTGCAATGATATGGAAGGGGGAAGGCGAGAGGGAATGAGGGAATCTTTGCTCTTATCAGAGGCAGCTAGGAGAGGAAACAGCATAAACACTCAATGGGGTATGGACATCTACAGTTAAAAAGAGAGAAGGGGGACAGAGAGAAGGGGGGAATGTGACTTATGTAGGAAAGGGTAGATCATGGGGAAGAGTGGTCAGATATAACACATTTTCTTTTTTACTCCTTGCAAAGGCCTGGGATTGGGTGATCTGTCCAGGACCATGGGCCAGGTGGTTGCTGGGTCTCAGGCGTGATATGTGGGCTTGGGGCCTCTTGGCCCCAGGGCCAGTGATCAGTCCACTGTGCCAGTCAGTGATCCTACAGCACATTTTAGAAGAAGGACAGAGTGAAAGGAGAGAGAAAATATAACATATGGTAATGGGAGGTATAAATGGAGGGAGTTGTATTTAGCAATAGCAATGGTGGAAAAATATGCAAGTAGTTTTTGTGATGGACTTATCATAAAAAATGCAATCCACCCAAGACAGAGCTTGTCATGTTGGAACACAGAATGAAGTACGTTTTTTCTTTCTTTTACTTTATTTCTCATGAGGGTTTATATTTTGGGGGGAGGGTTATTACATTTACTCATATGTAAGAATATTTTAGTAATTTATAAAAATCGATTGTACAAAAATAAAATTAATTAATTTAAAAAATAAAATAAAAGTAAAAATCAACCAACTAGAAAGGTAATGAAATGCAGAAAAAACTAAAATCAAGCAACTTGAAAAGGAGACACAAAAGCTAACTGAAGACAATAAAACCCTAAAAATGAGAATTAGAAAAATAGAAACTAATGAATCTATGAGAAATGTAAAGTACCTGTTAAGAAAAACAAATGACTTGGAAAATAGATTTGGAAGAGGTAATTTGTAAATTATTGGTCTACCAGAAAGTCTAAATCAAAAAAGAGATCAGAAAATATCTTCCAGGAATTTATCTTGGAAAGCTGTCCTAATATACTAGATCAAGAAGACAAAATAGTCCTTGAAAGAATATACAGAACACCTTCAGAAAGAGACTTCAGGATAAAAATTCTAAGAATTATCATAGCTAAATTTCAGAATTCTCAAATAAAGGAGAAAATGCTGCAAGAAAACAAAAAAACTATTTTAAATGCAAAAAAAACATTCAAAATTACACAGTACTTATCAACTTCAACATTAAAGATTCAGAGGACCTGGAATATGATATTTCAGAGGACAAAGGACCTTGGATTATAATTAAGAATTTACTACCATGGCTAGAGCCAAGATGGAGGTATGAGAACATGCTTCCCCAGAAATTCTCTCCAAAATATTTCAAAAACCTTAAAATTATGATAACTAAATTTTGAGAGACAGAACCCACAGAATGATTCAGTGAGGCAATTCCCCTGCCCAAGGTAACCTGAGAGATCATGGGAAGGCTCTGTTTCATGGGGTTGGAGGGAGCAGCAGCACAGCTAGGATCATTGGGTCCCTGGAAGCACTAGCTCATGTCAGCAGAAGCAGGTTTCTGACATGCCAACCCAGGGAACACAACTTGGAAGCACAACTTGGAAGAAGGGGGGCGGGGAATGTCTGCTAGAGCAAGCATGAAGCCCAGGCCAGCTTGGCTCCCAATGTAGCCCAGATCCCAGGAAAATGAAGCAGGACCACAGAGTTGCCCAGTAGGGAGCTGCTCAGCAGCTGCTTCCAGAGTGCTCATCCCTCAGAAGATAGGGGTGTGGAGAGACTGTCAAGGTCTCTCCTTTGTCCCTGAAACAGGACTCTAGTGTTTTGTCATAGTCATAACCTGGTCTCAGGCTTGGCCCCCCCATTGCCACAGGGACTCTCTCACAGTTCCAAAGCAGAGGGGAGGGCTTATGGTCATACACAAACCAGAGCATAGGCAAGAAAACAGTGAGAGCTTCTCATAAGATCTTGAAAGGAACTGAGGTCCTTGTGGGGGGACCCTCCCCACAGGGAAGCATTCAAACCAGGGCACAAGCTGGGGAAATAAGTAAATATGGAGGATCAAAACACACACTCAGAAGATGAAAATGTCCAGGCTTCTGTATCCAAAGCCTCCACAAAAAAATAGGAGTTGGGCTCAGGCTATGGTAGAGCTCAAGAAAGAGTTTGAAAATCAAGTAAGGGGGCAGTGGAAAAAATGGGGAAAAAATGAGAGAGATGCAGGAAAAACATGAAAATCAAGTTAGCAGTTTAGTCAAGTAGATCTAAAAAACTGCTGAAGAAAATAACATGCTAAAAACCAGTTTGGGTCAAATGGAAAAAAGCAGTCCACAAAGTTAATGAGGAGAAGAATAACTTAAAAAGAAGAACTAGTCAGATGGAAAAGTAGATAAGAAACCTCTCTGAAGAAAATAGCTCCTTCAATTGTACAAGGGAGCTAAAGGAGGCTGATGACTTTGCAAGGATTCAAGAAATAATAAAATAATACCAAAAGAATGAAAAATTAGAAGAAAATATGAAATACCTCATTGAAAAAACAACTGACCTGGAAAACAGATACAGAAGAGACAATTTAAAAATTATTGGACTACCTGAAAGTCAATCAGGAAAAGAGTCTTGATTTCATTTTTTTTAATTGAAGGCATTGGGGTTAAGTGACTTGCCCAAGGTCACAAGCTGGACAATTATTAATTGTCTGAGGCTCGATTTGAACTCAGTTCCTCCTGAGTCCAGGACCCATGCTCTATCCACTCTGCCACCTAGTTGTCCCCTTTGACTACATTTTTAAAGAATTTCTAGGGGCAACTGGGTGACTCAGTGAAAAGAGCACCAACCCTGGAGTCAGGAGGACCTGACTTCAAATCCAAACTGGGACACTTAATAATCACCTAGCTGTGTGACCTTGGGTAAGTAACTTAACCCCACAGCCTAGGCAAAAACAATTAGAACATGTTATTACTAGGAAAATACATCATAATCAGCTAGGGATGTTTCAATATTAGGAAAACCTTTAACACAATTTCACATATCAATAACAAAATTAATAGCAATTATATGATTATCTCAATAGATGCTATGTCTATGACAAAATACAGTATCCAGTCCTAGACTAGAGAGTGTAGGAATAAATGGAGTTTTCCTTGAAATAATAAGCAGTATATAACTAAAACCATCAGCAAAGATTGTATGCGATGGGGATTAACTAGGAGTATTTCTAATAAGTTCAAGGGTGAAACAAGGATACATTCACGATCACTATTCAACATAGTATTAGATGTGTTATCTTCGACAATAAGAGAAGAAAAAGAAATTGAAGGAATTAGAATTGACAATGAAAAAGCAAAGTTTTCACTCTTTGCAGAAGATATAATGATATACTTAGAGAACAATAGAAAATCATCTACAAAACTATTTGAAAAATTAACAACTTCAGCAAAGTACAGGATATAAAATAAACCCACAGAAACCAACAGCATTTCTATATTTGAACAGCAAAACTAATGCAAGAGAAAGAAGAAGAAATTTCCTTTAAAGTAACTACAGACAATATAGAATACTTGGGAATCTACCTTCCAAGACAAACTCAGAAACTGTATCAACACAATTACAAAACACTTCTCACACAAATAAATTCAGAGCTAAAAAATTAAAAAATGTCAATCACTTATGTTATTATAATAAAAATGACATTTTAACCCAAATTAAATTCCTTGTTCAGTGCCATACCAAACTACCAAATAATTATTATTCAGATCTAGAAAAAATAGCAACAAAATTCATCTGTAGCAACACAAGTTCAAGAATATTAAGGGAACTGATAAAAAAATGTAAAGGGAGGTGCCCGGATTGTATCAGATCTAAAACTATATATGGTTCTTGTCCTTCATTATTGAAGAAGACCAAAATATCATCACTATGTTTGAGAGAAATTACAGTGTGTCCAACTGTGGCTGATCAGATCAATATGACCTTGGAATGATCTACCACAGGTCAGGTACAAATACTCCATGTGAACACCTGGGGTGCTTACTCTAAACTTCAATGTATTTTTCCTTTGAGCTGCTTCAATTCTGCCTTCCTCATAGAGTGCAGCACCCTCATAGATGATGGTGTCATCCTAGGGCAACCTGTGCCAGGTGATTCCCATATTCTAGAATTAGTTCTAAAGTTCTTCAGTGAGACCTTCAGGGTATTACTTCTTCTGACCTACTTGTGAGCACTAGCCCTGTGATAGTGTTCTATAAAATAGTTTTTTTTTGGCAAGCATACATCTCACATTCTAATAATATGTCCAGCCCATCATAGTTGCACTCTAGTAACAATGGAATTCTAGGCAGCTTATCTCAAAGAAGGACCTTGGTGTCTGATATGTTCTCAAGCAAAGTGATCTTCAGAGTTTTTCTAAGACATTTTAAATGGGAATGATTCAGTTTCCCAACATGGCACTTGTAGCCTGTTTAGGATTCATAGGCATATAGCAATAAGGTCAGCATAACAACTCCTATACCTTCAGTTTGGTAGTCAATTAATACTTTTTCTCATATTTTCTTTCAGAGCCTCCCAAATACTAAGCTAGCTCTGGTACTGTGAGTGTCAATCTCATTGTCAATGTGTACCTCCTTAGAAAGGACACTGCTAAGGTAAGTGAACTTGTCCACAGTGCTCAAAACTTTTCCATTTGCTATAACAGATGGTTTCACCTATGGATGTTGTAATGCTGGCGGATAGAGCACCTGAGTTTTCTTGGTGCTAATTGTTAGGCCAAAATTAGCACAAGGAACAGAGAATCTATCCATCCTTTGTTGCATCTCAGCTTCAGAGGCTGCATTGGGTGATTATCTCAATAGATGCTATGTCTATGACAAAATACAGTATCCAGTATGCAAACAGAAGATCATGCACCAACACTCCCTCCACTTTGGTCTTGGCTTGTAGCCATTTCAAGTTGAAGAATTTGCTATCAATAGGGTAACTGACCTTGAGGCCATGTGCATCCTCATTGAATCCATTTGATAATATGACTGAAAACATCATGCTAAAAAGTATGGAAGCAAGGAGACATCCTTGTTTTACTCTATTTGTGACTAGGAAATCTCAAGAGCATCATCCACCATCCAAGCATGGCATCATGATGGCATGAGGAACTTCTCCTGGCAACCAATTTTGACATAATTTTTCATAAACCCTCATGACTGATGAGGCTTTGGTCAGATCTACAAATGTTATATGCAGACCTCTGTTCTGTTTCTGCCATTTTTTCTGTAGTTGTTGAGCAGCAAACACCATATCAAATGTTACTCTGCCTTATCTCAAACTACACTGGCTCTCAGGAAGGTGACCAGCTTCAAGATGAAGGATCAGCCTATTGAGAAGGACTGGCAAGAATCTTAACAGCAATGGCTAAAAGAGAAACCCCTGGTGATTGCCACAAAACAATGCATTCCCTTTACCTTATTAGAGATGGACAATGGAGGCATCTTTAAATTCTTGGGGAATAACCTTTTCATGCAATATAATTTGAAAAATTTCAGTTAGTTTTTGGATGAGCAATGGAACTCCCCACACACACACACACATACCTTTTAGATCTCAGTGGGAATAGAATCAGCACCAGATACTTTGCCTGAAAGGAGCTTAATGGTGTTCAAAGCATCTTCTTCAATTGGGACTTCAACTAGAGACTGATTGACTTCAGTTTGGGGTAAACAGTCAATGACTTCTGCATTGATTGATGATGGTCTATTAAGAACACGATGAAAGTGTTCAGTCCATCTCTCTAGGATCATGGCCCTATCTTTAATCAATGCGGATCCATCAACACTGAGGAGTTCTGATGCACCATATATCTTTGTCCCATAAAAAGCCTTCAGGGAATCATAAAAGCATTTTTGCCTTGTTATTGCCTATATAAAATTGAATTTCATCTGCCTTTTTACTGAACCAAAAGGTCTACTCCTCTACAATTTCATTTAGTCTTTACTTTTAATGCAATTAAATGCTCCCTTCTTAGGAATTCATGAACTATCCTGCTGGTAAATCTGTGGAGTTCTCATTTTTCATTTAGCAGCTTCTGTATTTTCCTATCATTTTCATCAAACCAGTTTTGATGTTCTGACCTAGATAAGCAAATACAATGCATTGCACCAGATCTCTGAAAGCTGCCCACTCTTTTTCTGTTCCACTGTTGCCAACTGTGTATTGGCTCAGTTTTCCCTCCAAGTTAGCAACAAACTGTTCAGGCTCAGAGAGACACTCTAATCTCGACATTAATTCTTCTAGTATTCATTTTACCTTGTGACCACAGCTTTGGTTGAATGTGAATATTTAGCTTAGAGAGAATAAGTCTTTGATCATTCCAGCACTCTGTTCCATGCATTGCCTTTGTCACTCCTACATCCTGTCTCTTTTCCTTACAATCACATAGTCTAATAGATGCCAATGTTTACTTCAGGGGTGCATCCAGGAAGTTTTATTGCATATAGGTAAATGAAAGATAGTGTTTGTGATGAGAAGGTCATGAGATGCACAAGTCTACAGTAGAAGGTGACCATTGCTGCTGCTGTTTCCAACTCCATTCCTCCCAAGGACTCCCTGACATGTCTGGTGATCTGAGTCTATTCCAGCATTAAAGTCTTCCAGAATTATAAGCTTATCCTCTTTTGGTGTGTTAATAATAAGTGTCGCCAGGTCTTCATAAAATTTTTCTTTAACTTCATCAGTGTTCATCATGGTGGGGAGCATAGGCACCAATGATGGTGGCATGCTTTTACATACTAAGCCATTAAAATTCATTTTGACTTTTGTCTTACCACTGGGACAGGAGACTCTAGAAGAAAAAGTAAGACTGACAAATTTAAGCATCTCTGCTTCATTTAAATAAAATTCAGGATCAAGCCAAGATCTCATCCATCACCCACTATTTCATTTACTATTTTATTTTATTATTTACTACTTTATTTTATAATTTTACCTATTTTGAATTCCTATGGCAAAAAGTAAGTGACAGAGTAGCAGGTTTAGATACACTTGGAACTATAGTAGCACCCTTCATAAACGTGGACCAACAGTACTTATGGTGGAGCCAAGATGGCAGAGTAAAGGCAGGGACTTGCCTGAGCTCTTCCCCCAGACCACTACAAATATTTTTAAATAATGCCATTAACAAATTTCTACAGTGGCAGAACCCACTTAGAGACTGCATGAAACAATTTTCCAACCCAAGATAAATTGGAATATCCATGGGAATCTTCTAGTGCACCAGAGTTAGAAAGGACCTGCAGTGCAGCCTGGACCAAGTAGGAGCAAAGTGGTTCCAACTCCAGGAACAGACTATGGGATGCCTGGGTTCATAGAAGTAGTGGTGGTTTCCAGACCTCTCAGCTCAGGGATTCCCAAGGAAAATTGAAAGGTCAGCAAGCAAACTGCTTCACCAGGGTGAGAGCAGAGCCCAGTCCATTGCATGCCTCAACAAACCAGAATTGGCTTGTTGAAAATGATTGGAAAGTTGATAAATGAAAAACAAGAAGTACAAAGGATTTACCTACCTCTAAAAATGAGTATTTAACTCTGTCAAAAGATAGAAGTGAAGCTTAGAGAGATGTAGAATTTTAGGCTCAGGAGATTCACTTTTTTATTGATATCAACAATTCAACTTGTTTCTATGACTATTTATGGGTCATGGCTTCTAATGAATCTCAACTACTTAGTTCCTATAGAGTCACACTGATTAGTAACCTTGCAATGTTCTCAATAGACTGCCATCAAACAATCTGAAGTCATTGCCCAGAAACCTCAGGATGAAGTCAATTCCTCTCTAGCTAAACTTTCAACTGAGGAGGTATTAAATGGCATTAGACTCCTCTCATGTGGAAAAGTGCCTGACCCAATCCTAGCAAAGATCTGCAAGGCAGTGATCATGCAAGAGCTAACCATAATATTCTGAAGTATATGGCAAGTTATCTCTCAGCAGTTTAAGGAAGCTTTTATTGTTCATCTCAATAAAAGAAAAGGAAACAAGTTATTTTGTGATAATCATTGGGGTGAGGTGGTCTTCCTTTTAGTCACTGCTAGAAATATTCTTGTCAGAGTCCTGCTTAACTGACTGAACCTTTGTCAGGAAAATGATTATCTACCTAAGCGCCAGTGTGGTTTCAGAAATGGATAAGGAATGGGTGACATTCTATTTACTGTCCAACAATCCCAGAAGCAGAACAGAGATCAGTACACAGTGTTCATTGACTTGAGATGTGAGAGCTTGTAAAAGATCATAAGATTAACTAGTATCTTTTTGATTTAGAAAAGACCATGCCAACCAAAATAATGGTGGAATGATTTGTGCATTATATTTATTATAGTGAGGGGTATGTTATGTAGAGATCCTTTTCACTTGTCTTTACCAGAACTATTTTACCTCATGATCTGTTTTTGGTGGTGGTCTAGATGTTGTGGGAATCCTTTGTTCTTGAGTACCATTTTTCTTCTTACATCAATAAGGTACCTTGGCATTCCAGCAACACTGGACAAAAAGTCAGTATGTGATATCTGGCAACAAAACAGTGATACATGACATACAAGGCATTAGGACATTACAGCAACATTGGGTTGCTACATAATGGTTAATCCAAATTCATCTCTCAATGAACTAATCATCAGTACAGCCTTTCCTCTTAGACCTTCAACCACATTGTCCCTGGAATCCAAAGATTTAGGTTTTCCAGAAGATTCCTTTTGGGTCATGGGAATACTACCACTGGATTGCTAATCAGAATCATTTGTGGTGAGCATCTGTGGACAGTATCTGACTTTCATTACTTCCTTAGCTTTGGCAGCACATATGCTAAAATTGGAATGCTACAGAGAAAATTAGCCTGGTCCCTGCCCCAGTTAATTAGCATTGGCCCCTGCCCAGGTATCACCCAAATTACTAAAATGTTCCATAGAAGACCATGGCAAAATCTATTTGCCCAGAATTCATCAGTATTAGTCACCAGTCCCATCATGGCAAGCTTGCACAAATTCTGGATAAAGAATTATGCTCTCATATTATCTCAGTCACCAACAAAGTAAAGCAAGCTTGTGAGCTTGCTCACATGCTTTTTAGCATATTTTCAGCAATGCTGTAAGATGATTTCAAAGAGGAGGAAAACAGTCTTTAGAGTGAAAGCAAATTATTTTACCTGAAAAGGCTACAAACCAAAACTAAAGCAGAAGGAGAGTTGGTGCATGACTTTTTGTTCACAGATGACTGCAAACTCAATAAAGCCTCTGAGGGTGGGCTATTGGGTCAGTTCTCTGCCACTTGTACTAATTTTGACCTGACCAATTAAAAGCAAAAAAAAAGATGGAGGTTCTCCAGCAGCCAGCACCGTATCATCTATACATAAAAATTTTGTTTACAGAAAATATAGAAATTTTGAACATGATAGATAAGTTCACTTACCTTGGCAATATAATTTTCCAAGTATGTAAGCATGAATGATAAGGCATGCAAGCATGCCTTATCAGATCTGGTTCAGTATTTAGGAGACTCTGAAAGAAAGTAAGAGAAAAAAAGAAGTATTAAACCACCTACCAAAAAACAAGTCTGAGGGAAAGAGTCAACTTTTTAACAACAGAGTGCTTTGTCTCTAAGGCAAAAATGGAACAAAGAAGGAAGAAGTTGAACCAGAGAGAAGTATTTTGAGTGGAAGATTATATAGATTCATTAGGAAGGTATAAATAGAATGGATGTTGCAAGTTATTTGGAATAATTAAATTGGAAATTTGGAAAAGATTTCAGAGATCATCTAGAGCAAGCTATATCTGGAAAAAAACCCTAGTATAATATATACAACAAATGATCATCTAGTCTTGTTGAAAACCTCTGATGAAGAGGACACACTACTTCCTGAAGCAGTCCATTCCACTCTTAGAAAATCTTAATCACTAGAAAATTTGCTTTGATATGAAACCTAAGTTTGTCTTTATACCATTTCCACTCATTGCCCTTTATTCAAATGATAGATGACACTTAATAAATGCTTGTTCCCTTTCTTCCTTCCTCTTCTTTCCTCTGGAGTCAAACAGAATAAATCCAATATATCATCCATATTAGGATGCAATGTTATTTGAGTGATTGATTCAAAGATGTCTCCTCTCAAGTTCATAAAAGTTCAGTTTCTGCAATTTTAGAAAATCTCTCTTCTGGCTATTCTATAGCTTTTCCAATGTATATTCAAGTTGTTGGAGCTCAAAACTGAGTACTACATTCTCAACTCCTGTTTTGAATCTCCCAAAGCTTCAGAAATAACAAAGCCTATTCAGATATTTTTGAATCAATAACTCCCTCTAATATCTATAATTTCTACAACCAAATGTTGCCAAAGGAACACAGGCCCATAAGCCAGTGAAAAATGGTCTCATTGAAAAGGCAAATTAGATTGGACTCCTGTAAACAACTTGGCCCCTCTCCACTGTGCAATCCCCAGAGTGCATTATTAAAGGATACTCGTGTTCACATTTGGCACCGGAAATTAGTCTAGTACTGGACTTATTAGCTCAGAAAGTCAGGTCTTTGATGTTTATATTCAGTTCCCAGACAAATTTGTTCAGTGAAAAGAGAAGAATTCTGAAGGGGGAAATAAAGTATGAGCCTTAAAATCCCCATCTGCTCTTTATATAAAACTCTGTCATCAAGCAAAAGGAATTTAGGGCCACAGGTTTCCATGTAGTAGAGAGCAAAGCCCTGCAAAAGGTCTAAAGGGTCTTGATCAGATTAAGACTCCACTATCCTTTACAAAGTTTTCTCTGCTAACACACCACCAACATATCACTGGTCAATGTTGATGTCTAAAAGGTTTACTCTTCATAATCAGAAGTCATGGTGACTTTTGCTTATTGAACCATATACTCTTTATTAGGGCTTTCTCAACTCTGGGCCTGTGGGGGACTTGACAATAGATCAGATTTTCGTGATCTGGAAGGAACTGTGCAGAAAGTCAAGATGAGAAATGAGCCCATTCCTAAAGTTCATAATTATTTATATAAAGGTTCAAGAAGCTCTTAAAACTCCTATACAATTTCTGAAGGGAGATACAAATACATTATTAAAAGGACCATTGATTCTGATCTGTAAGGGACCTTAGACTTAAGTCATTAAGTCCAAACATTTCATTTTACAATTGATGAGACAGATCCATAGGAGAGACATCATTTAAACAAGATTCATAAGGAGTAAATGGCAGAGCCAAGAACTCTTGACCATAATGCAGCTTCTCTTCATTGTATCATACTTCTTCACCTTCCCTCTTTTTGAGTATATTATATGTACATACAAAATATCACATTGTTTCTCCCTTTAAGGACTGCCCCCGTAGTTTGGTATGGCAGGTAAAAAGCCAGATTTGAAGCCTGGAAGAGATGGGTAAAATTTTTGATTTTAGAACATACTAGCTTCATGAAGCTAGGCAAATCATTTAACTTCTCAATGAACTAGGCAATGCCTTATGTTCATAATTTGAAAAGAAAGTTCCAACTTGTATTGGTAGCTATCTAAACCAATTAAATTTTAGAACCAATGCTTATTCCTACTATATCTAGATAAAACTACATTGTAAATTTCTAATATCATCTACTATTTGTTGTAGTAAAAACACAGTATTAAGCAAAAGTAATGGGATATAACTATATCAGAATACTTTTGGCTTTCCAAATTTCCTTCACAGAAAAAGACAGAACATTGCCTCAGAAGGAATGTAGCACAAACAGCAGTTATTCTTCTAGAACTACCTAATACTCCAGAAAGGTTTGACATCCAGGGACAGAGATTTGGCTTGAGTGAAGTACAATCTCTTCTAGGACATCTGTGCAGAATCAATGACAACACAAATAAAGTCAAAGCAACTAAAATTAGAAGGAATGTCAAAGTAGGGGAAAATGTCCACAGCTAGTGTTTCTGATAAAGGATTAATTTCTGAAATTATAGAGAGAACGCTTTCAAACTTATAAGAAAATAAGGTATTCCTCAATTGATAAATGCTCAATGAATATGAACAGGCAGTTTTTAGAAGAAGAAATTAAAGCTATTTATAGTCATATAAAAAAATGCTCCAAATCAGTATAAATTAGAGAAAGTCAAATTAAAATAAGTCTGAGATATCACCTCACATCTGTCAGATTGGTTAAAATGATAAAAAAAAAAAGGAAAATGATCAATTTTGGAGAGGTTGTGGGAAAACTGGGACACTAATGTACTGTTCATGTAGTTGTGAAGTGAACCAATAACTATGCTGAAGAGCAATATGAAACTATGTCCAAAAGGCAATAAAACTGTGCCTGCCCTTTGATACAGCAATACTATTACTAACTATGTCTATCAGAAAGATTATTAAAAGGGGCATGGGGAACCCACATGTACAAAAATACAGCAGCTCTGTAGTGGCAAATAATTGAAAAATGAGGGGTTACTCATCCTTTGATATTGGTGCTTGTCTTTTGTTATCAAAGAACACCAAAATGATATCACTGTTTTTGCTACAAATTACAGTGTGTCTGACTGGAGTTGATCGGCCCAAAAGGAACTCAGACTGCTCTATCACAGGTCAGACACAAATAGTCCATGTGAACACCTGTAATGGGTATTCTAGACTTAAGTATTTCACATTTCCTCTGAGTTGCTTCAATTCCGCCCTTCTCATAAAGTGCAATACCTTCATTGACGAGGGCACACCGTGCTAGATGGTCCTGTGCCAGTGACTCCCATGCTGCACAATCAAAGTTCCAAAGTTGATAAGAGACTTTCAGGGTATCCCAGAATTGTTTTGTCTAACACCTTTGTGAGCTTTTCCCTGACTTAGTTCTCCATAAAATATTATTTTAGGCAAGAATGTTTCTGGCATTCTAACAACATGACCAGTACATAATAATTGCACTCTATGAAATAATGTTGGAATGCTAGGCAGTTTACCTTGAGAAAGGACCTCAGTGTCATATCCTCTCCTGATGATCTTAAGAATCTTCCTAGGACAATTTAAATGGAAGTGATTCAGTTTCTTGACATGGAGCTAGTAGAGTTCAGAGGTTTCATAGGCATATAGCAAAGAAGTCAGCCAATGGCTCTGCAAATTTTCAATTTGGCAGTTAGTCTAACAACTCTTTTCTCCCACATTTTCTTTTGAAGAATCTCAAATTTTGAGCTAGCTCTGGCAATGTAAGTGTCAGACATCAATGTGTACCTTCCAGGAAAGGGCACTACCAAGTTAAGTGAACTTGTCCAAAATATTCAAAACTTCTCCATTTGCTCTAATCCATGGTTCCACATGTGGATGCTATGGTACTGCCTGATGGAGCACCTGTGTTTGTTTGGTGTAAATTGTTAGACCAAAATTAGCACAAGTAACAGATAATCAACTCATACTTTGTTGCATCTCAGATTCAGAGGCTACATTAAATGCATGATCATCTGAAAACAGAAAATCATTTACCAACCATCCCTCCACTTTGGTCTTGGCTTATAACCTTTTCAAGTTGAAGAATTTGTCAACAGTGTGGTAGCTGACCTTGAAGCCATGTTTATCATCAATGAAAGCATTGATAGCATGGGTGAAAACATCATGCTAAAAAAAAGCATGAAAGCAAGGATATACCTTGTTTTAATTCATTGGTGACTGAGAAATCTTGAAAGCATCATCCACTATCCAGCACCCAAGCATGCAAACCATCATGAAATTGATGTACAATACTCATGAACTTTTCCAGGCAACCAAATTTTGACATGATTTTAAATGAACCCTAATGACTGATGGTATCAAAGGCCTTGGTCAGACTTACAAATTTTGTATACAAACCTCTTTTATGTTTCTGGCATTTTTCCTGGAATTGTCAGGAAGCAAACACTACATTGATTATTTCTTGACCCTTTCTGCAGCCACACTGGCTCTCAGGGGAAGTGACCATCTTCCAGGCAAAGGATCAGCCTAATTAGGAAAACTCTGACAAGAATCTTACTAGCATTTTCTAAAAGAGAAATACTTTTGTGATTGTCACGTTGTCCTTTACCTTTATAGAGATGGACGATGGAGGCATCTTGAATTCTTCATGTCATACAACCTGGAAAATTTCAGTCAGTTTTTGGATAAGCAATGAACCCCTCACCTTGTAGCTCTCAGTGTGAATAGAATCAGTAGCAAGTGCTTTGCCACTTGATAGGAGCCTAATGACATTCAAAATCTCTTCTTCAGTTGGAACTTCAAATAGGGACTGATTGACTTCAACTTGAGGTAAACAATCAGTGGCTTCTGCATTGATTGATGATGATCTGCTAAAAAACATTATGGAAGTGTTTGGTTCATCTCTCTAGGATCATATCCCTATCGTTAATCATTGTGGATCCATCAGCACTGAGGAATTCAGAGGCACCATGTGTATTTGACCCAATATAGTCTTCAGGGCATCATAAAAGCATTTTTCTTTGCTGCTATCTGTATAAGACTAAATTACATCTGTCTTCTTATTGAGCCAAGAGACCTGCATTTCCCAAAACTTCACTTATATTTTTCTTTTATTTTTGGTACTTTACTTTTTTTAGAAATATTTTGTTTAAAATATATAAGTTGCCCAGGTCAAATGAAGAGGAGATTAAATATCTAAACAACCCTATATCAGAAAAAGAAATTCAACAAGCCATCACTGAACTCCCTGAGGAAAAAATCTCCAGGGACTGATGGATTCACAAATATTTAAGGAACAATTGGTTCCAATTCCCTATAAACTCTTTGGAAAAATAGGGAAAGATGAAACTCTGCCTAACTCTTTCTGTGAAACTAATATGGTACTGATACCTAAACCAGGAAGAGTTAAAACAGAGAAAGAAAAATATAGACCTATCTCCCTAATGAATATGTAAAAATCTTAAATAAAATCTTAGCAAAACGATTACAACAAGTTATCCCTGGGATAATACATTATGATCAAGTAAGATTTATCCCAAGAATGCAGGGTTGGTTCAATATTAGGAAAACTATTAGTATACTCAATTATGTCAACAACAAACCTATCAGAAATTATATGATCATATCAATAGATGTTGAAAAAGCTTTTGACAAAATACAGCATGCATTCTTACTAAAACACTAGAGAGTGTAGGAATAAATGGATTGTTCCTTAGAATAATTAGCAGTATCTATTTGAAACCATCAACAAGCATTATATTCAATGGGGAGGGGCTAGAGGCATTCCCAGTAAGATCAGGGGTGAAACAAGGGTGCCCATTATCACCACTACTATTCAATATCATATTAGAAATGTTAGCTTCAACAATTAGAGAAGAAAAAGAAATTGAAGGAATTAGAATTGGGAAGGAAAAAACAAAACTCTCACTCTTTGCAGATGACATGATGGTCTACCTAGAGAATCCCAAGAAATCATCCAAAAAACTACTGGAAACAATTAGCAATTTTAGCAAAATTGCAGGTTATAAAATAAACCCTCAAAAATACTCAACTTTTCTATACATGTCTAGAAGGATATAGCAGGAAGAGCTAGAAAGAGAAATCTCATTCAAAGTAACCTCAGACAATATAAAATACCTGGGAATCTATTTGCCAAGACAGACTCAGAAACTTTTTGAAAACAATTATAAAACACTTCTCACACAAATTAAATCAGATTTAAATAACTGGCCAAATATCAACTGCTTATGGATAGGTAGAGCTAACATAATAAAAATGACAATTCTACAAAACTAAACTACCTGTTTAGTGCCCTACCAATCAAAATTCCAAAAAATTACTTTAATGAATTAGAAAAAGTTGTAAGTAAATTCATATGGAGAAATAAAAAGTCAAGAATTTCCAGGAATTTAATGAAAAAAGTGCAAAAGAAGGGGGCTTAGCCCTACCTGATCTAAAATTATATTATAAAGCATCAATCATCAAAATTGTTTGGAATTGGCTAAGAAATAGAGTGGTGGACCAGTGAAATAGACTAGGTGCAAAAGCAGGAGATGATTATAGTAATCTGCTGTTTGATAAACCCAAAGAGTCCAGCTATTGGGATAAAAACCCTCTCTTTGATAAAAACTGCTGGGAAAATTGGAAGTTAGTATGGAAAAAACTTAGATTAGACCAACACCTCACACCCTTTACCAAGATAAGATCCAAATGGTTACAGGACTTAGACATAAAAAACAATACTGTAAGCAAATTAGAAGATCAAGGACTAGTGTACCTGGCAGATCCATGGAAAGGGGAGCAGTTTATGACTAAGGAAGAGATGGAGAACATCACCAAAAACATACTAGAGGATTTTGATTACATTAAAATAAAAAGCTTTTGCATAGATAAAATCACTGTAACCAAGATCAAAAGAAATGTCATAAATTGGGAAACAATCTTTACAACTAATGATTCTGACAAAGGATTCATTTCTAAACTATACAGAGAACTGTGTCATATTTTTAAAAGAAAAAGACATTCCTCAATTGACAAATGGTCAAAGGATATGCAAAGGCAACTTACAGAAGAGGAGATCAAAGCAATCCATAGACATATGAAAAATTGCTCTAAATCACTAATTATTAGAGAAATGCAAATCAAAGCTTCTCTGAGGTACCACCTCATACCTCTCAGACTGGCCAATATGACCAGAAAGGATAATGATCATTGCTGGAAGGGTTGTGGGAAATCTGGGATGCTATTACACTGTTGGTGGAGCTGTGAACTCATCCAACCTTTCTGGAGAGAAATTTTGGAACCACTCCCAAAGGTAAACAAAAATGAGCATACCCTTTGATCCAGCAATACCACTACTGGGTCTATACCCTGAAGAGATGATGAAAAAGGTAAACATCACTTGTACAAAAATATTCATAGCAGCCCTATTTGTGGTGGCGAAGAATTAGAAATCAAGTAAATGTCCTTCAATTGGTGACTGGCTTAGCAAACTGTGGTATATGTATATGGAACACTATTGTTCTATTAGAAACCAGGAGGGATGGGAATTCAGGGAAGCCTGGAAGGATCAGTATGAACTGATGCTGAGTGAGATCAGCAGAACCAGAAAAACACTTTATACCCTAACAGAAACATGGAAGTGATGTTCAACCTTGATGGACTTGCTCATTCCATCAGTGCAACAACCAGGGATAATTTTGGACTGTCTACAATGGAGAATACCATCTGTATCCAGATAAAGAGCGGTGGAGTTTGAACAAATTTCAAGGACTATTTCCTTTAATTTAGGGAAAAAAACAGTTTATTGTCTGATCCTGTTATCTCTTATACTTTTTGTTTCTTCCTTAAGGATGTGATTTCTCTCTCATCACACTCAATTTGGATCAATTTACAACATGGAAACAAAATAAAGACTGACAGATTGCTTTCTGTGGGGGTGGGGAGGGAAGTAAGTTTGGGAGAAAAATTGTAAAACAAAACTCAAATAAAACCTTTAAAAATTAAAAAAAAGAATGTTTTTGTTTATTTTGAGTTTCACAAGTTTTCCCCAATTCTTGCTTCCCTCCTCCCCTCCCCCAGAAAGCATTTTGTTATTCTATTAGTCTTCACATTGTTTCCATGGTATACATTGATCTCAGTTAAAGTTACTTAACTGAGTGTGTCTAAATTAACTTTAAGCCAAATCTGATGAGATGAAGATTCAGGTATTTCTCATCTCCTCCTTCCCCTTAATTACAATATGTCTTTTGTCCCTCTTGATGTAATGAGATTTGCCCCATTCAGTCTCCTCCATCCTCCCATCTCCTTACTGTCCCTCTGTTTAAGGAGGTAGTGTTTTTAAATCATTTTGAGTCACAGAAAAGTTATGAGTATCCATCACTTCTGGCTAAGTATATTCTCTCTAATTGAGTTATAATTCTCAAGAGTTATAAGACTCTTTCCCCCAAGTGAGTATATAGCCAGTTTCATCTTATTGGATAGTAGTTTTTTCATTCCCCTTCTTTTTTACCCTTTTCAGGTGTCTCTTGAGCCTCCTGTTTAATGTCCAAATTTTCTATGTTGCTCTGGTCTTTTCATCATGAAATATTGGAAGTCTCCCATTTCATTAAATGTCGATCATTTTCCTGGAAGAGAAGGTTCAGCTTTGTTGGGTAGTGGATTCTTGACTGCATTCCAAGTTCCCTTGCTCTTCGGAATATGTCATTCCAGACCTTTCAATCTCTTAATGTTGCTTTGACCAGGTCCTGCTTAATCCTTACTGTGGCTCGTTGGCATTTAACATTTTTTTCTTTCAGGCTGCTTTGGCCACAACATTTCTTGGTGTTTCATTTTAGGATCTCTTCCCAGAGGGTATGGATGTATTCTTTCAGTAACTATTTAGCCTTATGGTTCCATGATATCAGGGCAATTTTCCATCATTAAATCCTGTAATATTAAGTCCAGGCTTTTTTCCCTCTTCAATCTCTTCAGGAAGGCCTATAATTCTCAAGTTCTCCCATCTTGATCTATTCTCAATGTCAGTAGTTTTGCTGATGAGGTATTTTACATTTTCTTCTCTTTTTTGATCTTTTGGTTTTGTTTAACACAATCGTGTTGTCTCATGAAGTCATTCATTTCCACCAATTCCATTAGTTTTTTAGAGAGAAGATTTTGCTTCATTTATCTTTTGCAACTCCTTTTCCAATTGGTCCCTTCTATTTTTGAAGTTTTCCATTTGCCCAATTGCAGTTTTAAGAGAGTCATGTTCTTTTTACATTTGCCCAATTGAAGATTTGAGAGAAAAATTTTCTTTTTGCATTTGCCCAATTGAAGATCTGATAGAATTATTCTCATTTTGTATTTGTCCAATTGTATTTTCCAAGGATTTATTTTCTTGTTGGGAGATGTTAATTTTCTCTTGCAAGGTGTTAATTGTCTCTTGAGTTTCTTTTCCCAATTTTTCCCATTGATTTTTAAACTCCTTACTGATTTCTTCAAGGAAGTCTTTCTGGGCTGGAGACTAATCATATGCTCCTCAGCAGTGCTAGATCTCTTTGAGTTAGAATTGTCTATTCTAAGTATTTCTCCATGGGCCCCCCTTTTCTATGTCCTTTCTTCATCTTTCTAGCATCTTGTGTTGGGGGGGACTGGCTGTCAAAGGTTTGCTTTTGAAGGTCCTAGAGGCTTTGTTCACTTGGCTTAGTAATTCCAAGTGCCAACCAGTAAGGGGCACTGGTTTCTTTCTCTGGAGTGTTTGGGGCCCTCAGCAGCAGGGTCTATGTTGACCTTGAACACTGGACTGGGCCCTGGGGGAAGAAGTTAATCTCTATCCCTTGATTGAACTCTGTTAACCATGCCTTAGTCTGAGGGGGTGGGGGTGGGGGTGTTTGTTGCTTGTTCTGGGCAAAGAGCTCCACTGAAAGTATGCAGCTCAGGTCCCTGGCCCAGCTGGTTGTTCTCCAGTTCTTCTCTGAAACTGTACTAGAACTCACTCTCCCATAGCTCCTCTCAACCCAGCCAAAGACTGCAGCGAAAGTTGGAGTTTGAACAAACTAAAGTCTCTACAGCCAAGACTGGCCCTCTGGCTTCCCCCAGATGCTGTACCCATGCTTTTCCACCTCTCTCATTTCCTGGTGCACCCATGTTCCCCTGAGACAGATCTTTTTGGTAGCTGTTCTTCTCCTAGCTTCTCTTTCTGGTTTTTGTCGATTGAATTTCTGTTAAGAGGTCTCTTTCATGTTGTTTCTGAGGGGAAATTGGAGCACAGTAACCTGTACCTTAACACAGTACCTGTCTTCTCTCTGGCATCTTGGCTGGAAGTCTGTACTTTACTTTTGATAGAATTAAATATTGCCTTCTTAGAAATGGATAAATAATCCTACTGGTAAATGTGTGGAGTTCTCATTTTTCTCTGTATTTTCCTATCATTTTCATCAAATCAGTCTTGATGATTGTGAGTGTTCTGACTCAGGAGAGCAAATACAGTGCTGTACATCAGATCTCTGAAAGCTGCCCATGCTTTTTCTGTTCCACTGTTGCCAACTGTGTGTTGGCTCAGTTTTTCCTCCAAGTTAGCAACAAATTCTTCTGGTTCAGAGAGACACTCTAATCTCTTGAAATTAATTCTTCTAGTATTCATTTTGCCTTGTGTCCACAGCTTTGGGTAAATGTGAATATTTAGCTTAGAGAGGATGAGTCTTTGATCTGTCCAGTATTCTGCACCATATATTGCCTCTGTCACTCTCACTTCCTGTCTATCTCTTCTCCTCAGAATCACATAGTCTATTACAAGCCAATGTTTGCTATAAGGGTGCATCCAGGAAGCTTTATTGCATTTTGGTAAATAGAAGACAGTGTTTATGATAATAAGGTCACGAGATGCACAAGTCTACAGTAGAATGTGACCATTGTTGCTGCTGTTTCTGACTCCATTCCTCTCAAGGATTCCCTGCCATGTTTGGTAATCTGAGTCTACTTTAGCAGAATTATGAGCTTATTGTCTTTTAGTAATTCATGGAAAGGGTTTCCAGGTCTTCAATTTTTTTTAACTTCATCAATAGCTGTCTTGATGGGAGCATAAGCACTAATGATAGTGGTATGGTGTTTTCCTGAGTTGTCATGAGTCTATCATTAATTCCTTTTAGTAGACATTCAAGAATGTTGACAAGACTAGTTTTGATGGCAAAAATTATCTGGGATACACAATATTCCCTTTCACTTCTTCAGTTGGGTAATGACTGAACAAATTATGGTATATAAATTTGATGGAGTGCTATTATTTGGGAAGAAATCATGAACAGATGAACTTCATAAAAGCCTGGAAAGCCTTGCATGAATTTGTGCTAAGTGAAGTGAGTAGAAGGAGTACAACGCTGTACATGTTAATAGCAAACTTGTATGATGATCAGCTATGATGGACTTAGTTCCTCTCAGGAATTCAGTGACCAAGGACAGTTCTAAAAGTTGTATGATATAAAATGTCATCCACATCAAGATAAGAAAATGTGGGATCTGAATTCAGAACAAAGCATAGTATATTCACTTTTTAAAATTTGTTTTATGTTTTTTCTTTATCATTTTTCCCCTTTTAGTTCTCATTTTTCTTTCATAATATGAGTAATGTGAAAAAATGTCAAACATGATTGTACATGTTTAAACTATATCAGATTACTAGCTGTCATGGGAAGGGAGGGAAGAAGGGAGGTTGAAAAATCTGGAATTCAAAACTTGCAGAGATGGATATTGAAAAGTATCATTACATGTAATTGAAAAAATAAAATGAAATTCAAAAACAGAATAAGAATCAATGCCACAAACCATGGTAGCAGCTAGGGATGATTAGGCAACCTTAGTCTTATAAACTTTCATCTTACAGAAATATTGAGGGTCTGCTGGATAAGCAAGAAGACACTGAATCACCTTTCATGGTCAAAGTACAGAAAAACAAGCACAGCTGTGCTGATCAGACATATCCCTGGCTGGGTTGCTGCCACATGGGAGAAAAAGCTAAATACTTTTTGAGTGCAGTGGCAGAGTGGGAACCCTGCTAGTTGTGGGCTCTCAGAGGAGAACAGAGTTCCTGGTTTCAATTCCAGGGCACAGAGGACAGCTGTTATTTGCAGTGTCAAGAGGGACTTCAAAGAGTAAGATCATTTTTGAGACATCTTGACTTTGGGCTGTAGTCATATCTTAGGTGGAAGGGGAACATCCAAGGTTGAGCTCTGGAAACATCTCAGAAAATAAAAGTAAAGGGGACCTATGACTTGGGGTATCATTCCCCATTACTTGGGACTAGAACTGGATTGCAAAAAAAGAGCTAAAAATGAATGAATAATAAATAAAAATGAGTAAGAAAAGGAGAAAGAAGTCAATCAAAGACAACTCCTCTGGAAATAGAGAAGATCTGGATTCATATTAACAGAATAATTCTGGAGTTTAAAACTTCCATTCTTTATTCCATGAAAAATATCATATGGTTCCAATCACAAAAAAGAGTTATTAGAAGTTAAAAAGTACTTTTATAATCAAATAATAGAGATTCAACCAACTCTATGTGGAAACAGAGTATAAAAAATATAATAAGAGAAACAAAAACTTGAAAATTAGAATAGGGCAAATTAATGGCATTCTGAGATACCAATAATAATACAACAAAGTAATGAAAAAAATAGAAGAGAGTGCAAAATTTCGCATCAGAAAAAATCAACTGTAACAGCAAAAAGATCAATGAGAACTAATATACAAATACTTGGCTACCTGAAAATTATAATAAAAAATTTTGACCTACTATTAAAAGAAATTATCAAGGAAAATTGTCCTGAAGTTCTAGAACAAGAAGGCAAAGTAGAAATAGAAAAAAAAAAAAAAAAAAAAAACAATGATCACCATCTAAAAGAGATCCCAGGAAGAAAAGGAATATTATAGTCAAGTTTCACAGCTTGCAGATTAAGGAGAAAATATTTGCAACAATATTTAACTATCATGAAGTACAACAAGAAAGACACAAGACCTGGAAGTTAAAAGGTTGAAGAACCATAGGTCTTGGTAAACTATATTTTGTCTTGGTTATGACCAAGTTTAACTTACCCAGTGTAAAGCTAAATACAATACAGAATGGGAAAAAATGAATATATTATAAATTGAAAGACTTTCAGACATTTGCAAGAAAAGCTTTTAAAATATAGTATAGAGGAGAAATGTAAGGTAAATATTAAGGATTACATATAAGGGACTCAATATGGTCAAATTGCTCCTTTTATGTGAAAATATTATCAGTTCTTTTATTAGAGTCATTTTATCTATACTGTTTGTATATCCATATATATTCATATATATGTATATATAAATATGGATATAAAAGTCTTCTAAGTTCAGAAAAAATAGAGAGAAAGGGGCTAGAGTGGGGGAAAGGATACAGAAGAAGCTCTTGGAGGGGTGGGTAGATTAAGGAGTAGGAAGACAAGGTAGAAGATCATCATAAAGCAGAGGCAAGAGTAGGGTTATGAATAGGAAGAGAAGTGAGAAAAAATAAAGAAGAAAATAAAAAATAAAGAGGAAAACTTATGACAAATAATTATTGCTTAGAGCATAAATGGGATGAAATTTTTGCTAATTTGATAGTAGATTAAAATTTTGAATTCAACATGCTACTTTAAGGTAATGCCATAAAAATGAGAGATTCAAAGTTAAAATAAAGATCAGGAGTAAAATTTATTTTAAATAAAAGCAGGGATAGTAATTATGGTCTCAGAGACAGTTAAAACTAGAATAGATTTAATCAAAAAAGAAAAATAGAGGAACTATACTATATCAGAAACATTATTCAATAACTTTTAAACCATTAAAATCACTAAACAGTATAAAATACCTGAGAGTATACATATAAGAGACGCATGAACTATATGAATATGAACATAAAACACTTTCTATGCAAATAAAATCTCATCTAAATAATTGAAATCATATTTATTGTTCAAGGGTAAGAAAAGGCAGCATAATTTAAAAATTACAATTTTACCTAATTAATCCATGTATGCATGTATGTATGTATGTATGTATGCCATTTTTTAACTAAAAAAACTGTCTGACCAAGTCAGAAAAAAGTGATAATAAAATTCATTTGGAAGAACAAAAGGTCAGGAACTTTATAGAAACCACTGGGAAAAAGATGTAAAGAAAGACAATTCAATAATATCTTACCTTAAATTATATTATAAGGTGGGAGCATTGTTTAAGATGTATAAAATGAATAATTTTGACTTTCTTAAATTTTTCTTGTATAAATTAAACCTATACAGTCAAGAAAAGAAGGAAAACAAAAAACATTGGGGGGGAAACTTTCATAAACAATCTCTTTGGGTTTGATTGGGTTAGAATAGTACTATAGTATAGTAAATGATGAGTTGGTTGATTTAGAAAATACATGGAAGGACTTTAACATGGAGCAAAATGCTACCACTTTCAGAGAAACAGATGACAAGTATAAATAAGTGTAGTACAGTCATATTATATATATATATATATATATATATATATATATATATATATATTCAATATATATGTCTATGAGTGCATATGTGTTACATCTCTATATACATGCATATACTTACATAAATACATGCATCATATACAAAAATACCTACATACATATCTGTTTATTTATATTGCTTAAATGTAGGCTTCTTTGGGAGGGGTGCAAGAAAGAAGGCAAAATTTAAGTAAAAAGTACATAATAGAGAAAAAAAAGAAAGCCAAGAAAAGCTGGACAGCTTTGAAAGCAATGTGCAACATTGATTATATAATTTTTCTTGAAATGGAAATTTATGTTTTTATATTAAATCTCTGCCAGAGTTCTGCTTTGTTCATGGCCATGTTTTTTTCTCTTCTTATTTTATATTTAAGTTTAAAATAAACTCAAAAACTTGAAAAAAAAGAAATAACAAGCAGGACTCACCTGATTTCATAGATTCTGAGTGATACCAGATCACAAATATGAAATATGTTCTGAGATGGCCAAAACACAGTGTACAAAAACTTCAGAGCTTTCTGAGATTATATCACTTTGTAATGATAATACATACTCCCTGAAGCCTTATAACTTTATCCTTCCTCAAAAGATAGTATTTTACAACTAATGGGACAGGTAAGGTAAAGGGAGAGTTGTTATAAGAGACCTCTGTGAATACAAAAGGAATTTACAAGATAATTTAATTTGTTTAAGATATATAAAATCAGAATAACAGCAGGAATAGAGAATGAAGAAGAGTATGAAGGAGGATAAAAAAAAATTCATGTGAAGAACCCTAAATCCCAGAATGAGCTATAGCTGCCTAGGACCATAAAGACACCTAAAAATGGCACGTGGCATTATGCAAGGACTAGGATTGATGTTAGGAATGCTTGGAGCACACTGGAAGATATAGAATGAAAGAAAGTAGGTAGGACTACTTAATTTTTACTTTTCTTCTTTTTTCTCTGGCCAAAAGAATTTTCTTTGGTCTTGAGGTTGGGAAGTGACTGAAGTGTAAATAATTACCTAAGATAATATGGTAGAAAATAAAAGAGTACCTCACTGGTCTTGATGAGTTCAACTCACCAAGCCCAAATAAACTACCAATCATGAAACTAAAAGTATTATTGAATCTCATTACTGAGCTAATGTTAGTGATCTTTTTATGACTCAGGAATACAAGAGTTGACTATGGGTTTGTAGGATAAATGTTGCTTCAATGTTTAAAAAAAAAGAGAAAATACTCATCTGAAAATCCTAAACTAGGGGGTATGACATCAAATTCTGTTGCAGTGGGACTAAATAGTCCCATTAAAGATCTGGTTAATGAACATTAAAAAGAGCAAACAAAATTTTATAAAGTCATCATGGCTTCATCAAAAACTTGCAAGCTGTAGCCACACTAGAGTGGTAGCTCAGTGACTACTTGCTTGTTATACCTGCTAGCCATACCCTTTCTGGATATGACTGGAACTAAATATCCACTGAAACCTTTTCCAGCTCTGAAATTTTATAATTCTATGATTTTGTGACTTGTTCTCTAGCTATTGTTTGCCCTTCCCCAATAAGAACATAAGTTGCTAGGGTTGGCATTGTTTTGCTTTTATTTTCATGTCCTATACTTAGCATGATTTTGGCATATTCAACTTGGTAAATGTTTATTGATTGGCTGAATGAAATGAAAAGATAGCAAGCATTAAGAAAATGGAGAAATTGAGCACAGAAAACTTTTTATACCAGAGTGCAACAGTGTCCATCACACACACACACACACACACACACACACACACAAACACACACACACACACACACACACACACACACACATGAATTCTTGAAATGAAAGAAGTTTAAGGTAATTTTAAATTCCTTTTTTTTTAGATTTTTTTGCAAAGCAATTGGGTTAAGTAGCTTTCCCAAGGTTAAACAACTAGGTATTTATTGAATATCTGAGGTCAGATTTGAACTCAAGTCCTCCTGATTCCAGGACTGGTGCTCTATTCACTGTGCCACCTTGGCTGCCCCAATTTTCAATTCTAAAACAGTTATACCAGCCTTTCTACCACCCATAGAATGTCTATCCTAATTCTCCTTAAAATTAGCACTTCTCTCTGAGATTATTTATTTCTGATTTGTACTATATACATACATATATATATATATATATATATATATATATTCTGCTTATATATATAGATGTTGCCATATTGTCAGCTTAGACACAGAATTCTTTGAGACTGGAGCTGAATTATGTCATTCTTTAAATCTCTATTACTTAGCCCAACGACTAGCATACAATAGGTATTTCATAAATTCCAACTCACAAACTAGTTCACTACTTAATTACATCCTCTGATGCCTCAATTCAAAGGCCATGCCAATGGGTCACAAATTCTAGAAGTTCTACAATGTTTGAATGATTGAAAATATGAGCTTGTATATGACCACAAATGTTCTTCAAGGACCAGCTTGGTTAAATCCTGAAAAGTTCATTACCACAGAATTGTCCACTGAAATATAGCTTATTTTAGTGATAGAGATTCATAAATACCATCCACTGATTTGCATAAAAGTAGCCATCTGAATCTCTGGAGTTGTTCACACCAGTGGAGTCATAGAATCTAGAAGTGTTGAAGTATTCTGAGGGAATGGAACCTGTGATTTTCTTTTTTCTCTGAGGATATGCCCAACACCTTCTTTCATCAAAAAAGTAAGGACAAACTTAAATGTGAAAAAAAATGAATGAATGAATGATCATTTACAGGCATGTCTCAGATATATTGTGGTATAGTTCCAGACCACAGCAATAAAATAAAGATCACATTAAAGTAAGTCGCATAAATTGTTTAGTTTCCTAGTACATATAAGATTTATGTTTACACTAAACTGTAGTCTATTAAGTGTGAAATAGTATTATCTATAGCTTAATTAAAAATATTATTAAAAATGTTAACCACAATCTGAGCCTTCAAGAAATCATAATCTTTATGCTAGTTATGGGTCTTGCCTCAATGTTAATGACTGTTGACTGATCAGGGAGCTAGTTATTGAAGGTTGGACTGTCTGTGGCAATTTCTTAAAATAAGGCAACAGTGATGTTTGCTACATTAATTGACTCCTTCATGAAAGGTTTCTCTTTAGCATGAAATGTTGTCTGATAACAATTTACACATGGTAGAACTTCTGTCAAATTGTCTAGTTGACCTTTTCAAATCCTGCCACAACTTTATCAACTATGTTTCTGGAATAATCTTCAATATTTTGTCTCAGGGAAAAGGGAGGCAAAGAGGGGAGAGAGGGAGGAGAGAGGGGGAGAGTGAGAGCGAGAGTGAGAGAGAGAGTTTTTGAATCAATCAGATCACATAAAACATTTATTAAGTTTATTATCTTATGTGGGTATGTTTGTGGTGTCCTAAAATGATTATAATAATAACATCATTGATAACATATCATAGATCACCGTAATAGATTCAATAAAAACAAAACGTTTGAAATATTGTGAGAATAACCAAAATGAGACAGAAAGACATGATGTGAGTACATGCTGTTGCCAAAAAAAATGGTACCAATAGATTTGTTTGTCTCAGGATTGCCAGAAGCCTTTTATTTGTAAAAAGTGTAATATCTGAAAAGGGCAAAAAAGTGAATCCTGCTAAAATAAGTTATTCCTGGATTATCTATCCTGAAGATCTATGTGCAAAATCCTGCCATAAATACTAAACAAACAAATAAAAAAGCTAGACAGTATCTGCCCCCAAGGAGCTCACAGTCTAATAAAAGTAGCCACTACATGAAAGAGAGAGTTCAGATGTATGGAAAATAGAAAGGTACTGAAATCCTAAGGGGACAGTGGGAGGATGAATGGCAAGGTCCAATCCCACTTAGATTATTTCAATAGTTAAAATGACAGTGCTGGGGACTGCAGAGAATAGTGGCAATAACGAAGATATTATTAAGCCCATACTATGTTTCAGACATTATGCTAGACATTTTATAGATGTTATCTAATTTGATCTTCATGTCAAGGTGCTCCCTGCTTTACAGATGAGGAAACTGAGGCAGACATGAGTAGCATATGAAGCTAGATATAACCTCAGGATTTCTGACTCTCAGTCCAACAATCTATCTGCTGTGCCATCTAGCTGCTTCTGACATGACAACAAAACCTATATTATTCAAGCAAGTCAAGACAAGGGTAAGATAAAGTTGAAGAATAACTCTGGTATTGGGGTTCTTCCTTCTTGGTCATGAGGGGGGAGGCTTGGGAAAGGGCAAAAGTCAAGGGATGAATGGTGACTCTAGCATTGGTAATTTTTCCCATTGTCTGAGCATCTTGGATTATTTCATTTATAATTAGATAAATTTCACTTTAATTTTTATTTTCACACACACACACATATATATATATATTATATATATATATATATATTTTTATATTTATGGTTATGGATATTTTAAGAGATTCCTGACAAAGTGGACAAAGAGATGTACTCAGAGACAGGAAGACATGAATTCAAGTCCTTCCCTACCATATGCTAAACTCTGTGACTCTGGGCACTAAACTCAATACTGTCAAGAAATTGCCTGAAATTATTCACTTGAAATAATTAATTATAATTTTATTATTAATTACAAAGTATCTAATACTGTATGTTAGCCTTCCTGACTCAAGGACCTGAGTTCTATCCACAAATGCAGGAGCTAAGGATCAAGTCCTATTAGGCAAAACCATATATGTCCAAGGGGGGAAAGTCCAAAGAACTTTTCCTTTACCACATGATCTCTCACCTGAAGAACTGGGTCGGTTTGAGAGAGAGGGAGAGAGACAGAGAAAGAGAGGAGGGTAAAAGGGAATGGTTGAAACACACAGACCTTTCAGAATGCCTCTGAAGCAAGTCAAGGAACCTCTTTACCACAGAGTATTTGGCCAACCAGAACCAGTCAGCAGAGACTGTTCCACAGTTTCTCTAAGGCACCTCCCTTGCATGTCATCATAAGTCTCCCAGAATTGTCTCTGACATGGAGAGGTTGTATCAGTTGAGCAGACCATTGGGATCTTTGTGTAACCCATTATAGATAGGCGATAATCACACTAAACAGAGAATATGAAGGATTTCTAATGTGTCCCAAGACAGAAAGAACCACCCCCCCATTTGATGAGATCATGAATTCTTCAACATGTCACAGCATTTTTTCTAAAAGGCAACCTTAATCCTGCCCTACATCAGTTTTTAGATTGAATACTGATGTTACAAGCCTCATGTCAAACGAATCACCCTACATATGACAACTTTTTCCCTCCTCACAAAATGACTAATAACTCTGGGCACTTCACCAAATGGACTGAAAACACAATCATGAAAGCAAACAGATTGCCTGTTTTATAATAATCTGTTCACACATTCAGACAGACTTCTGAGCTCTATGTCTGATGTGATAAAACACTCAGTGCAAGTATATTCAATTCAAATAAACACAGCAATGCAATGAAAAAATGTGGGGGGGGGAAGCAAGGAATTGTAGAAGTAAAATCTCTAGTGAGAAAAGAGCATGCTTAATCAAGGCCATTGGTCTTCCCATTCCCAGGTGCATTTTCTTATCAGGAGGCTACCAGTTAGATTTCCAATGCAATGCTTTGATTATCAAATGATCCTATTCTATCTGCCAACTCTTGTATTATCATAGGAAGAATACTGGATTTTGTGTCAGACAACATGGATCCAATTCCCAGATCTGATGTTTACTATATGATCTCAAGAAAATTATATCAGCTTCATTCATATTCATTTAATGAGAGGGTTGGCCAAGAAAATCTCTAGGGCCCTCCAATTTCCAAACTATAATCAACCATAATTAGCTGGGGCTTGGGTTGAGAGTCAGTGGGGTACAGGAAATAGAGAACCATATGTATAAATTGAGGACATTTGAGGACCTAAGTTATTTTTCTGTCACATATTGACTATATGACCTTAGGTTAGTCACTTAATGCCTCGGGGTCAAGGCAATTCTCTAAGAAAATTCCTAATACTGATGAATTGATAGGTCTAGTCATCATCTTCTTAAATTTATCTTCTAGGATTTAAGAAAGCAATGTATTGGTATCAGCTGGAACCAACTCAGAGAGCAGATTGTTAAATTTCCATAGTGAATATTTCCACTTCAGAAAACTCCCAAAGTTCCAAATCAAGGGTTGTTTTGTTATTTTGTTCAATCACTAGTCTTAAGAAAATATTGGAGAAAACACAAATTAAACATAGAGGTATGCCATGCAGCAGGTTGTTAAGTAATGACCTAGCATACCCCTTATAAAAGTTAAAGCAGCAATGGAATGTCAGAATTTTTTAAATTGAAAACCAGAGGTTAGTATAGTTGCCCCCAAATTCACAAGTTAATACAACACAGAGATGATATGACCCTTCCTTCTCTGCTGTATTTTATATTAGAGGATCAAGGCAGAGGGCACGAATATGCCCAATCTATTAAAACCGTTTGCACTATTTGCAATTAAAATGATGTTTACTCATCTAAATAGAGGTTCTTCCCAGTCTGCTTTAGCTTGGAAATTTTAGAATGAGAAGTTTGGGGTTTTATGAGATTTAGCAGAGGGACAACTTCTTTTATTTGCATTTGATGGCTCATTTCCCCATTTACAGATTTTAGCTGCTTGTTTACTGGCATATCTGTGCCTTTCATTAATTTTCCACCTGCCTATCTCCCACAAGTTTGATTGTGTCAAATAAAACTGCCCCCCAGACTCATTAATGTTATTTTGAAACTTCCTCTCATTCTGACTCCATATAAATTATCTCATCTGTGGGCTTTGGAATCTCACAGTTATTATAAGAATGTTTATTATACAGAACTAGAGAAGGCAAATTGCCATTTCAAATATCCCTTTAGCTCCAGGCAATTTATACATACATTGGAAGAAGAGTCAATATTTATTGTTTAACTTTGGAATATCCACTACTCATTATATTTCTGGGGTCACTCAATGTATAAAGAAACCATTTTGAAATCTGTTTTAAAAATCTATGTTTTCTCTTGTTTATTAATTAAAAAATGGTTTATTCTAAATTTGATGCTCACTTTTTTTAGTGCTATGGCATCTGATATAAACTCAGTATAAGAGGATACTGTAGAATTTGTTGGTTGCTAAATGGACTCATATATAGATTTCAGTTCATATTTTACCTAACTAAAGAAGAAAAAATTTAAAAAGGTGGGAAAAAGTGAAAAACAGGGTTTTACCCCTCTGAGGTGAAGTTATGGAAATTGTTGACTAAAAAATAGTCAATGATCAAAAGTCAAATCTGCAGTCATAGAATTTTATACTAGAAAATATAAGCATTATAGGATTACAGAAATAATACATAGATATCATTTCTCTGTGTTTCTCAGTTTCAGTCACTCTATATGAGACTGATAAAACTAGGACTATCTCTAAGTAAAGGGTCCCAGGATAAAGACATTGTGCTTATTTTCATGTTCCCTGCCTTCCTTTACCTCCTCATCACCCTTACTTATATTCCAATAATATTCTACTAGCTAATATGGAAGAGATTTGGGGGTCAGGTAATAATTGTGCTCATTAAAACTGTAAAATATAAGCCCATAGAACTCAAGGAAATTCAGAAATAACAGATATGAGAAGCTACAAGGATTCCAAAGTTGACAGCAAAGTTGTGTAGCCTCATAGTCAAACAGAAGAGACCTGACTTCAAAAAGAATTCAGGGTAAGTCACATGTTTAACCTAGGGTATGATTACCAGTAAAAGCTAAGAAGAAAGGAACTAAATTAAACCTTAGATTTTCTTTATATATTGTTCTAAATTTATTTCATGGTTTAAATATAATGGTCTTTAATGTTATGAATTTCCATTTAAGTAGAATTTTTAAAAACAATAAATGAGTGGGAATAGTGCTATCTCAATTCCATTCATAATAATGTCTAGCTATTTGAATTGAAGGGATATAGCCCTGGTGCAAACTCTCAATTACTGGTATTTAACTCTAATTCTAGATTAAAATATTTAAAAGAGAATAGTTCCTTTTGGTGTGATGCATAGAATGCTAAATATAAAGACAGAAAGACTTGGGTTCAAATCTAGCCTCAGGTGCTCACTAGTTGTGGGACCCTGGATAATATTTAACATCTCTGACCCTCAGTTTACTCATTTGTAAAATGGGGAAAGGATTGGAAGGTCTCTAAATCTCCTTCTAAGTTCTAAACCTATGATGGTATGATTCTATGATCTGGAAAATCAAAAGTTTAAACTCCAAGGCTTCTGATTTCTTGAAACTATGACTGTATGATCCCTGAGTGTTAAACTTGTAAATTTAAGACTCCAACATAACAATGCCACAAAATTATTTTCATTTTACAGATCAGGCAAAAAGTCAGTTGATCAAAAATCAAAGCTATTTTCTGCCTCACAGACTTCCTATTAGCAATGGCAATTAGTAGTTGCACAAATACTAGAAGCCCAAATCAAATGGAAACAACACGACTAAAAGCTGGACAATGAAACAAAAAAGACTTTCCCACTCATGACATATTAAAATTGGCTTCTGTCACTTTGAGGTATGGCAAAGAAGGTACTTCTATTTCATCCTTAAAGAGAACTCTCCAACTGATTGATCAAGGACATTCCACCAGCTTTGAACTCTCAAGAACTGTGTCAAGGAAGATGCCAACATCTGTGCTCAAATGCTTGTGGTCAAAGGCTGTCCTGGTGGAGAAGAAAACTACTTCTAATGACCATTTCCTCTCCTTAGGAAGTGTTCATCTCTCATTCCCAGATCCATGCCTATGCATCACAAATCTGAAAACAAAAATTTGCATTCCAACCCATTCACTCTTAAGTTTGAAGCACTGGGCCATAGAGATCCAGAAAAAAAAATGAAGAACAAAGCTTGAACACCATGGAGAAATGCAGAAAAAAAATCTGCAACCTAAGAAAACACTTATTAATGGGGCCACATGTTTAGTGAAAAGAAAATTGATCTTGGAGTCAGAAGGTCTAAGAGCCTGATTATAGACTCAAAAGATCAGTAAGGGAGGAGAAAGATCACTGATTCCAGAGTCAGTGAAATTGGGTTTAATTCCTATCTATGATGTTTACCATCTAGGTGACCCTGAGCAAGTCACTTAATGTTCATAGGATTTAATTTCCTGCCTATAAAAAGAGTGTTTCAGGGATCCTCTATCCTCTCCTATTCAGAGATCCTCTCCTGGAAAAGTTGCTAAGTATCTGCTAAGTGAACCAGGACCCATGGTCAACAAATACTTAGTATCCCAAAGAGATTTGAAAAATCAGAAAAAAGACCCATCTGCATAAAAATATTTTTAGCAACTCTTGGTGGTGGCAGAGAATTAGAAGCTAAGATGGTAAACATGAAGTGGGAAATAGTTGAACAAGTTGTAATATATGATTGTGATAGAACACTATTGTGTTATAAGAAATGATGTAAGAAAACTTGTATGAATTAATGCAAAGTGAAGTGAGCAGAGCTGGGGGAGGAGGATTATTTACTAACACTAGTCCTAAAGCACAAACAACTTTGAAAACCTTAAGAATTAATTAATAAAATCGAACCAAACCACAGTTTTAGAAGACATTTAAGAAGAAAACTGCTATCTACTTCTAGAGAGAGAACTGATAGACTGAAGCTTTTTTTTTTCTTTTTGACATGACTAATGTGGGGAATCATTTTGATTGGCTATACATAAGCCTAATGGATTTTGTTTTTCTTGCATTCTTACTAGATTGAAGAAAGGGAGAGTAGGAGAAAAATTTCAAGATTGAAAACAAAATAATATTGAAGTTTTAAAATATATATTTAATGAGCACTTACAGACTGTTCTTATTCAAAACAATCAGAATAGGGGCAGTTAGGTGGCACAGTGGATAGAGCACCTGCCCTGGAGTTAGGAGTGCCTGAGTTCAAAGCCTGCCTCCGACACTTAATAATTACCTAGCTGTGTGGCCTTGGGCAAGCCACTTAACCCCATTTTCCTTGCAAAAACAAAGGATCAGAATAAAACACTATGTGTAACAGCAGCTAGAAAGTCAAATTTATATAGTCCTGGTAGTCTGAGTAGTGAAGGAAGAGAGTTCTAGTTTCAACTGTCACTCACTTACTGTATGACCTTTTACAAGTCAATTCCCCTCTATATAATCAGAGTGTTGATCTAGTTTATCTCTAGGTTCTCATTCAGGCCTAACATTTTGTGCTTAAATTCAATTGAACTAAATTCACTTATGTAAAACTTGGAGGAGGCCAAGAGAAAATTATAATGATTAAAGCTCTGGAAATTTTCCAGCCTGAGGAAAGACTTGAAGGAACTGAGTTTACTTAGCCCAGAAAAAAAGAAGCAAGTCAGGGTGGGGGAAGATTTAACTAGAATCTTCCAGTACTTTCAGAGTAGTGTACATGATGTCAAACAGACTTTTAGTTCCCATTCAGTATAGGATAATAAGGAATGGGCTTAAGCTTCTTTAAATGTGATTTATGTGAGATATTACCCAGAACTTCCTAAAGAATGGGGCCATAAGAGTGAAACATTTTTACAAAAGAAAATGGAAGTCTTCTCCCCTGATAATTCTTAAGGAAAAAGAGAACTAGTAGACTGTCTTTCAGGTGATTTTAGTGCTAAGATATATATATATATGCATAATATAGATGAAATGATCTTGCCTTCATTCACAAAGAGATTTCTCCATGAAGATTGTTGTTTTCCTTTGCTTGTGCTTAGAGATTTAAATTCCCTTCCTTGGCAAGCCAGGTGAATGAAGTCTGGATCATAGCCTACTGGAAAGCAAACAGTACAAATTAATGTTCTCCTTTTCCCCTGTGTCTGCCATGAATGTCATCACTCAGGTAGATTCCTGGAATTGTATTTTGTGAGTCAAGAATAGAAAGGCTATACCCTGGATCGTATGCTTGGCACAAAAACCTTAAGGAACAGCTCAGATAGAAAGTGGGTTATATATAAACTGGCTTCAAACTTTTCACATTCTGAAATAGGGCACAGGCCAGTAAATATTCTAAGTCTTCAAATAAAAACTTCTGAGAAATCAAAATGACAGGTTAACAAAAACAAAGTGAAATGTCCCTTTTCCATCACCATTCAAACAGCATATTAAGAAGAAAATATGAAACTTTTGAAGTCCAATGGTAACTTAGGAAGTATTGGGAAATGTGGAGTCTTTTAAGGTAGTTGATGGAAGATTTTTAAATATCATGGATGAAGCCTGAGTAGGAGAGGAAAAAAATGTAGCTATCATTTATATAGACCCTTACAAACATGAATTTCATCTGATCCTCACTATAATTCTTTGAGATAGATGCTAGAATTATCCCCATTTGACATCTGAGGAAACAGAAGCAGAAAAAAGGTTAAATGACTGGCCCAGAATTATAGATTATATATTACAATTTGTTCAACTATGGGTGTCTGAGGTTGGATTTGAACTCAGGTCTTCCTGAGCTGAAATTCAACACTTGTTAGGCCATATTTGGTATACAAATAAAAGTTAATATTCAAGTTAATATGATGTGTTCTAAAGCACAGTCAATAGCATTTTTACAATTATTATTAAATTTTGAAATACTTTAGTTTTGGAAGAATAAATATATGACTAAGTAACATATTTAAAAAAGAAATAAAGTGTTGCTGTAACACCGAGTAGTTAAGTAATTTACCTGGATAACATAAACAATCAGCGTGCAACCACTGAAGGACTTGAACCCTTGTCTTTCTGACTCCTAAATCAGAATATTCCCCACTGCCTCTCATTCATTCAGCTTTTGGACATCTCTAATCATGAGCTTTTCCAAACATCAAGCCTAACTCTCCCAATAGCTTTCATCCATTCCTCCTAATGGTTCCCCACCTGGGGCTGAGTTAACAAGCCCGATTCACCTTGAAATATTTTAGCCTCCTTGGTTGTAAAAAAATGTCTTGCTTAAGTTTTCTCTTCTTCAGATGTCATTCCCCCTTCAGTATTTTGAGGTTGGAAAAAATAACATTTGGAATGGCAATATTTTTTATGTTTTAAATTCACACCATCACAAGAAGCTCTATCATCTCACCGGGTTAAACCTAGGAACATTGTTTCTTCCACTCTCCACTTCTCAATCCCCCACCCCAACAACAACAACCATCAATCACCCAGACCCCATCTATAACTATAATATTATGGTTGTAAGGAACTTTGAGCAGGTATATTTGTTGAGGAGAATAGGGCAAGGCTCAAGTACAAAGCTGGTGGTCCCTAGGGACCTTGTTAATGCTATGCCCTTCATTCTCAAAGAAGACCAATGACATCAGGAAGGTGATGCCATGACATGCAAGTGTATTGGATTTGAGTGAGGGAGTGGTATGCTAAGTCATCAGCCTCACCTTCTCCTCTGGAGTCATCTGGATCCAGGAGATGGCCCTGGATATGAGGCAAACAGCGTTAAGTGACTAGTCCACAGTCACACAGCTAGTAAATGTCAATTGTCTGAAACCATATTTAAAACTCAAGTCTTTCTGACTCCAGGGCTGACATCCACTGCACTAACAAGCCATAAAATAGATGACTCCTTTATGTAGCAATAAGGGCTTGAAAATGAGAAAGCTAGGGGCAACTAGTTGACACAGTGGTTAGAGTAGCAGCCCTGGAGTCAGGAGTACCTGAGTTCAAATCCAACCTCAGACACTTAATAATTACCTAGCTGTGTGGTCTTGGGAAAGTCACTTAACCCCATTGCCTTGCAAAAAATAAACCTAGAAAAAAGAAAGAAAATGAGAAAGCTAGTAATTCCTCACAAAAATCATCATTAACAATAAAACATTAAGAACTAGTAAGTGCATAAAACCTACAGCTAGAACTGAGTTAATATCCAACTTTAGACTCTGATTCTGAATAAATTAGTTAACCTCTCTCTACTTGCTTAAGTTTCCTCAAATGCAAAATAGATATAAGGATTGTTGAGGGGCAACTAAGTGGCATAGTGTATAGAACACGGGCCCTGGAGTTAGGAGAACCTGAGTTCAAATCCAACCACAAACACTTAATAATTGCCTAGGTATGTGACCTTGGGCAAGTCATTTAAATCCATTTCCTTGCAAAAAAATAAAATAAAGATTATTGAGGAAATCACATGAGATAGTTATAAAATACATAGCACACTGTCTGGCAGATGATAGGCAACATATAGATGTTTATTCCTTCCCATTGTTATATACCTTGTCAACACCAGAATACAGATTAAACCCTAGTTCTTTTAGCCTTTTCTTTTCATTCCAGTTATATCAATAGATGTGACAATAGAGAATAGATTTGTGATTTCATTGATCCAGGAAGTTAGCCAATGAGGCCACTCTCCATCAATATAGATTGGCACCTTCTCTACAATTTATTTATTTAGACAATTGACTAGATCAATGATCAATAAACTTTTCTTAAACTCCTACTATGAGCCAGGGACTGTGTGAAACAGTGAGGATACAAAGAAAGACAAAGAACCCACATTCTAATGGAGGATAGACAACATGCCAGCAATTAGATACACACAAAGATAGATACAAGATAAATTGGAGATAATCAAAAGAAGGAAAGGGTTTTAGGCAGGACTTAAGGAAAGACAAGAGGCAGAGGAAGAGTAAATGGTTTTCCCTGGATCACAGTCAATATGTATCAGAGTTAGGACTTGATCCCAGGTCTTCTAGCTCTTTATTCACTGCACATCATAGCCCCTTATATGCTGTACTTATGAAGTCTTGTATTAATATTTGATACTTTCATATCTTCTTTACTAAAAAGCAGAAAAGTCCAAGGACCCTTCTTTTTTGAATCCTACTACAGTATCCATAAGAAGTCCTTGCCCCATAAACATTGTGTGTGAATCAATTAATCAATCAATATAGTAGCATTTTATTTTTGACTTACTAAGTTACAAGTACCAGGTATTATGAATCAGGTGCTAGGCACTAGGACTACAAAGACAAAAATAAAATAGTAGCTAAATGATTAATGAAATTTATCCATGGAAGATAAATAACAAAATGTAAAAAATCTTTATAAATAATGCTCAACAAAGGACTGGACAACATTATCTAACTTGTCTGCTTCTCCAGGTTCTGTGTCCATTAATCTCATCACGTTCTCAATAATTGGAAAGCATCATGTTGCTGCTCCCTTTGATTACTTAGGCATTTGTTTGGAACCCAGTTCAACAGCTGCCACACTTTCCAAGAATTAATGTGTCTTAACTCCTCAGGGTCATTGAAAAGGAAGTCCAAGCTCCTTGTTGAAAGAAGAATTTAATTTTATCTGAACAAAAGCCTCCATTCCTTGCAAATGGAGATTCATTTTTTTTGAAAAATCACTGATATTATAGGAAACCACATAATTCATAAAGTATCTTCATGTTAAAAGCTATAGAAATAAATTACTCTTAATTTGATTTAGGAATGAATAATGTGATAAGACCAGATCCAAACTGATACATA